>NC_036857.1:4602506-4616233 GCF_002910315.2 Salvelinus sp. IW2-2015 | reverse complement strand
CCAGATATGAGCAGCGCAAGTATCCGTTTTCAGTCCAGCATGAGCAAGCCAGATCCGTCAGCCAGCCATGAGCAGCCAGATCCGTCAGCCCACCATGAGCAGCCCAGATCCGTCAGCCAGCCCATGAGTCAGCTCACGATCCAGCCAGCCATCAGCCAGTCCAGCCAGCTGAGCCAAGCATCCGTCAGCAAGCCATAGCAGCCAGATCGTCAGCCAGCCATGACCAGCCGATCCGTCAGCCCCTGAGCACACAGATCCGTATACCAGCCAGGAGCCGTCACACCAGGATCCGCCATAGCCGTCCAAGCAGGATCCGCCGAGAGCCGGCAGCCAGGACTCCGCCCTTCAGTCCGGAGCTGCCGTACCTCAGTCCGCCGGAGCTAGGCCCCTTATCGCTGGGCTGCCCCTTATCCTGGTGCTGTCCCTATAGTCCGGTACTGTCCCTTAGTCGGTAACTTTGTCCCTTTAGTCCAGGTTCTGTCCCTTATCCCGGTGCTCCCCTTAGTCCGGTGCTGCCCCTTAGTCCGGTGCTGCCCTATCGGTGCTGCCTGCTTAGTCTGGTATGCCCCTTCATTCCAAGGTGGGCTAAGAAAGCGGGTAGTTGAACTATGGTGGGGTGGGGACCACGACCAGTGCCGTAGCGCGCCCTGTGGACGGAAGCCCACCCAGACCCTCCCTAGGACTATGTGCTGGCTGCGCCCGGAGTTCGAAACACCTTAAGGGGGGGTTATGTCCTGCCCCTGGCCTAGGTATTTATTTTTATCTTTAATTATTTAGTTAGTTCAGGGTGTGACATGGGGTTAGGCGTTTTGGCTTTTTGTATTGTTCTTGGGTGGTTTGGAACAGTGTCTAGGGGGATTTGTTAGAGTGTAGTGGGTTTGTGTTGAGTGATATGTTGTCTAGAATAGTCTATGGTTAGTGTATGGCTAGTAGTAGTCTATGGTTGAGTGTAAGGTGTTTAGAAAAGTCTAATGAGCTCGCCTGATTTCTGGCTTCAATCAGAGACACACTGGTACCATATTGTTCTCTGATTGGGCGAAGCAATACATTATAGAGGAACGGAGCCATAGGCTTACGCGATATTCTGTGGGAAATGTCTAATGGTAGAACCTGCTTTGTAGACCTGTATAGTATGTGCACAACGTTATTTAGCTTCAACCGGTTCGTTTTGATTGTTTTTATAGTTTCTGGATGTATAGTGTTTGTGTGTGTTCATCTTCATGGTGTTAATAAAAGAAGAATGGCTATATTTTCCAAGATGGGCTGCGTTTTGGTCCGTCTGCTCCAACACCATACGATCGTGTACACCGACGTCACTAGCTATATGCCTAGGTCAGTGATACATAAGAGCTGGCATATCAAGTTTTGCATAACAAAATGAAGTCCTCAATACTGTCTACCTGATAAAATTCCTATTCATCTGCCTGTAACCTACAGTAACTTGTAATCTCCTGTAACCTAACATTAACTTGTAATCTCCTGGGTAACCTACATGTAACTTTCGTAATGTACTTCATAACTGTATAACATGTCCATTAACTGATTTTTTTTTGTAACTACTTCTCCTGTAACTACAGTAACTGCTAATCTCCTTATTTTCATACTGTACCTAAATTACAAAGGTTGGCTTTGCACAAAACATTTTTTATGTATAGCACTTAAAAAGCATGTACAAAATCTGGTACAGTGGGCAAAAAAGTATTTACGATCGCCACCAATTGTGCAAGATTCTCCCGACTATGAGAAAAGGATGAGAACGAAAGGGGACGCACCTGTAATTTTCATCACTAGGTACATACTTCAACTCAGAAACAAAATGAGGGGAAAAAATCCAGAAAATCACAATTGTTAGGATTTTTAATGAATTATATTTGCCAAATTATGGTCGTGAGAAATAAAAGTATTTCTGGTCACCTAACAAAACAATGACAAGATTTCTGAGCTACTCACAGACCTGTAATTCTTCTTCTTTAAGAGCTCCTCGTCCTCCACTCGTTACTGTATTAATGGCACTGTTTGAACTTGTGTATCAGTATAAAAGACCAGCATGAATCCACAACCTCAAACAGTCACAACTCCAACTCACTTATGGCCAAGACAAAGAGCTGTCAAGGACCAAGAAAACAAAATTGTAGACCTGCACCAGGCTGGAAGACTGAATTCTGCAATATGGTTAAGCCAACTGGCTGTTTTGAAGAAATCAACTGTGGGAGCAATTATTAGGAAATGGAAAGACATAAAGACCACTGATAATCTCCCCTCGATCTGGGGGCTCCACGCAAGATCTCACCCCGATTATGGAGGTCAATAGAATCGGGATCCACAAAGCAATACGGTGAGAAGGCAAAAATCCCAGAACCACACAGGGACTAGTGGAATGACCTGCAGAGAGCTGGGACCGAAAGTAACAAAGGATCATACCATCAGGGAATGAGACACACTAGGTCAAGCAATGCCTGAACAGGAGCGTGTCAAACTACGACAAGCCTCGGTGCTCCAGCAAATCCACCGCAGAGCTGTCCCCTGCTTTAAGCCAGTACATGTCCAGGCCCGTCCTGAAGTTTGACTAGAGAGCATTTGGATGAGCCAGAAGAAGATTGGGAGAATGTCAGATGGTCAGATGAAACCAAAATATAACTTTTGGTAAAACTCAACTCGTCGGTGTTTGGATGGACAAGAATGGCTGAGTTGCATCCAAAGAAACCATACTACTTTGAAGCATGGGGTGCGAAACATCAATGCTTTTGGGGCTGTTTTTCTGCAAAGGGACCAGGACGGACTGATCCTGTTGTAAAGAGTTAAATGAATGGGCATGTAATCGTGAGATTTTGAGTTAAAACCTCCTTCCATCAGCAAGGCATTGAAGATGAACGTGGCTGGGTCTTTCAGCATGACAATTGATCCCAACACAGCGAACTTCGCCCGGGCAACAAAGGATGGCTTCGTAAGAAGCATTTCAAAGGTCCTGGAGTGGCCTAGCGACGTCTCCCAGATCTAACCCCATAGAAAGATCTTTGGAGGGAGTGAAAGTCCGTGTTGCCCAGAAACAGCCCCAAAACGATCACTGCTCTAGAGGGATCTGCATGGAGGAATGGCCAAAATACCAGCAACAGTGTGTGAAAACCTTGTGAAGACTTACAGAAAACGTTTGACCTCTGTCATTGCAACAAAGGGTATATAACAAAGTATGAGATAAACTTTTGTTATTGACCAAATACTTATTTTCCACCATAATTTGCAAAATAAATTCATAAAAAATCCTAACAATGTAATTTTTTGTGATTTTTTTTCTCGCGTTTTGTCTGTCATTAGATTGCTTGTTTGTAGGTGACCAAATACTTATTTTCCACCATAATTTGCAAATAAATTCATTAAAAATCCTACAATGTGATTTTCTGGATTTTTTCCCCTCATTTTGTCTGTCATAGTTGAAGTGTACCTATGATGAAAATTACAGGCCTCTCTCATCTTTTTAAGTGGGAGAACTTGCACAATTGGTGGCTGACTAAATACTTTTTTGCCCCACTGTACCAGATTTTGTACATGCCTTTTTAAGTGCTAACATAAAAATGTTTTGTGCAAATCCAACCTTTGTAATTTAGGTACAGTATGAAAATAAGGAGATTACAGTTACTGTAGGTTACAGGAGATTACAGTTACTGTAAGTTACAGGAAATTACAGTTACTGTAGGTTACCGGAGATTACAGTTAATGTAGGTTACAGGAGATTACAGTTACTGTAGGTTACAGGAGATGAGAATTACAGGTAACAGTTTATGAGGTTCATTTTGTTTATGCAAAATGATTGCAGCTCTATGTATCACTGACCCTGGATAAGCTAGTGACTGGGTGTCACGATCGTATGGTTGAGAGACGGACCAAAACGCAGCATTTGGAAAATAAGCCATCTTCCTTTTATTAACACCACGAAGATGAACACGACACAAAACACTATACAAACTAACAAAACAACAAAACGACCGTGAAGCTAAATAACATTGTGCACATACATACAGGCTACAAACGTTCTACATAGACAATTTCCCACAAATACCTAAAGCCTATGGCTCCCTTAAATATGGCTCCCAATCAGAGACAACTATGACCAGCTGTCTCTGATTGAGAACCAAATCAGGCAGCCATAGACTTTTCTAAACACCTACACTCAACCATAGACTATACTAGACACATACACTAAACCATAGACTATTCTAGACACATCCACTCAACACAAACCCATACACTCTAACAAATCCCCCTAGACACTCCAAACCACCCAAGACAATACAAAAACACAAACCTAACCCCATGTCACACCCTGACCTAACTAAAATAATAAAGAAAACAAAGAATACTAAGGCCAGGGCGTGACACTGGGCTAACATTTTAAGTCAATAACATTCTGTTTTTATTTTAAAAAATGTGGCATTATACTTGTGAGAGAAATTGAACTAGCTAGTAGCTAGCTAGTTAGTTATACCTAGGTAGTTTACAAGGTTAGCTGACTTTTCTCAAAACTAACCTCCTTGTGGCTAGCTACTTCTTGACCCTCAGCCTTTACAGCCAAATATCACTTCAAAAACTACATTGATATGGCCAGCATTGTAGACCGTTTCTCCCCTCTTGCTGCAGCTTCAGCTCATCTCGAAATTACACAGAAATGCTGTGAAAATCAGCGTGCTGCAAACGTTCAATATTCAGCAGCACTGTTTCTCCTACGGCACTAATCTGGTGAGCACCTTTGGAGCTCCGCCCAAGCAAGGCATTTGATTGGTTTTACGTATTTTGAGTCGTCTCTGATTTACACCAGGGTCCAACCCCTCTTTGGCTGACTCCTGCCATGGAACTTCCCCCTGGTTAACGACGAGGCTGAGTTAACCCTGACTGGGGAAGCTACATCTCCCTCTCTTTTTCCCTTCAAAATGTGTTCTCCCTTCCCAGCTTTTTTATCCTCTCCTCCTCCTAATTCATGTTGTACTGTGCCGTTTTGAGTTATTTCCTTCATGCAGATTACGTTTGAATTTGAAGGGAAATAAATAAATAATACTTCTCACTCAACTCAGCCATTGGTCTGTTGGTCTTTTGGTCTAATGCCCAGTGACTGCTCTCTGTAACCCCCAAACAGTTACATTTTCCCTGGGCTAAAGCAAAACCACAATCCCTCATTCTCCCTCCCCCTCTCTCTCTATCTTTCTGTCTCCTCTCTCTCACACACACCCTCTCTCACCATGCAGCACACAAAATACAGAGAAAGAGCCAGAAAGGGAGCAATAGAGGGGGAAAAGGAGATGTCCGAGAGAGAGAGAGAGAGAGAGAGAGAGAGAGAGAGAGAGAGAGAGAGAGAGAGAGAGAGAGAGAGAGAGAGAGAGAGAGAGAGAGAGAGAGAGCAGGAAAGACATTCACACCTCCAGCTGTAGCTGTATGTTGTTGAACTTTCCAAAGTTTGTGTAGCATATCTCTCTGTGTTGTTCTTGCTCCTCTAGAGGAGGAAGACTGGTGTTAATTTAGGCCTTGTGTTAACTCCATTATGACCGCAATGATAAGCTACATAGCCCTGCTTGTTCCTCTAGCACTATTGATTTCAATTTCAAACTGTAATGGAGAAGAGCGGTCTCTCTCTCTCTCTCTCTCTCTCTCTCTCTCTCTCTCTCTCTCTCTCTCTCTCTCTCTCTCTCTGTCTGTCTGTCTGTCTGTCTGTCTGTCTGTCTCTCTGTCTCTCTCTCTCACTCTCACTCAGTCACACACACACACACACATATACACACCATTCTCTATCTCTGTCTGTCTCTCTGTGTCTCTCTCTCATTCTCCCTCCCACCATCCCTCTGTCTCTACCTCCCTCTTTACATACCTCTCCACTCCCAGAACCCCTGCCTGGTTGCCAAGCTACGGCCCCTGAGTTTCACCATGGTAACATCTGGAATAAAGGTGGGTGGGCAGAGTGCCAGGGTAGGCCCGGAGTTTCACTGTGGCCATAAAACTAACATAAATACATCTCTGTTACACTGCTCTTCCCAGCTCTAGCCTGCATTGCTCTGCACATATGCACTCACAGACCTACACTCAAATACATGCACTCAATCACATACTGTACAAACACACACACACACAGTGAACACTAGACTCCGAGAGTAAACAGTTTCCTTACTCCCATAACAGTTTCACACAGAACAGAGTGTTGGAGCACAGCATTATTCTCTTTTATCCAATTTATCTCTCCTTTCCTCCTCTCTCTCCTTCTATCTCTCTTTGTTGCTCTTTATCTTGTGAATTGTGATCACATGAAATCACCCCACCCCATCCGTGTCCTACACACATACACACAGGTCCCCCTCCTGTGCACTATCCCGGTGCTTTGAAGGTGAGAATATGCAAAGCGTTGCTATCATCAAAACAACAACTGGAGGGGAATATAGGGCAATGGGGAGAATTAAAATGCATCCCTGGAGACTTGACGTTCTTTCTCTCCCCTTTAACTCCTTCTTTCTTTCCTAGGTCTCTCTCTTTCTCTCTCTCTCTCTCTGACAGCACTGTTGGCTTGATTCCCTATCCAAATCACCATTAAAACCAGGGCCAGGTTACTTCACCTGGCAAAACCTTCCATGTTCAAACATGACTGATTACATAATGGTACTGATACTGGTAATTTTTACAAATGTAACATTTTGTATATTCATCCATGTGTTTTCTCGTCCATCTGGTCCATACTGCCTGTCCCACTGGCTGCATGAGGTCTGAGATGGACCCGCACAGACAGTCTGCCACCAAAAACAACCAGATCGTCAGCCAGACAGATACTCATCAACATCCTCTCTACATCCTACCCCAGGTGGAGAGACGACCACAGAGGAGACGACCACAGGATGAGTATGGACAGAGGAGGCGAAGATGAAGAGAGGAGAAGATGGAGGGAACACACGTCCAGTCAAAGCGATGTCCAGACAGACACTGGTCAATAGATCAATGCAGAGGTCATAAAGAGACCTGGTTAGCCATTAACTATATATTTGTCTATTTCCCCAAAACGGATAGAGAAGACAGCAGGACAGATAATCACATGATCAGGTCAGGAGAGGATGTGAAGAGAATAAAAAACGAGGGATGGAGAAAATAAAGGATAGGAGAGATGGGTGGTGGCAAGGAGCGATGGTGTGATTGTAATATTTACTGTTCACTTTTTATTGTTTATTTCACTTTGGTTTATCCATTTCACTTGATTTKGCAATGTCAACATATGTTTCCCATTCCGATAAAGCCCCTTGAATTGAATTGAATGGAATTGGTGTGACAGACGTATGTCGAGGGATAAATGGCAGCAGGTTATAATGCGCTGTGGTTAGAGAGAGCTGCCCTCTTCATCTGACTGGCTGGTGAAGCAGGAGAATCAACAAACACACCCTTTCATCTACAAAGTTAACTCCTTCTCATTCCTCATCCAGACCATGCATCTCTACCATTTAACGCAAATGGACGGCGATTTCAGACGTTTGAAAAGGTCCCCAGAACATCGATATACGTCTTCCATGGCGCTCACAAAACAAATAAAAATGATTGCCCAGCACTGGGCGCTCACAAAACACATGACAACTATTGC
This sequence comes from Salvelinus sp. IW2-2015, assembly GCF_002910315.2. Taxonomy (NCBI): domain Eukaryota; kingdom Metazoa; phylum Chordata; class Actinopteri; order Salmoniformes; family Salmonidae; genus Salvelinus; species Salvelinus sp. IW2-2015. The sequence goes on along the minus strand of NC_036857.1, from coordinate 4,608,639 downwards.
CCAGCACTGGGCGCGAACTCGTGACGCTCAGAGCAGGAGTGCGTTACTTAGACCACTGCACCTTGGCAGTTTACAATGCTCTAGCAAGTCACTAGAATACTTGATGATACTTGATGGTAATWACGTGTGTTTTTTTGTTTTTTTAAAGCTTTCCCCAAACTTAACCACTCAGAATTAATACATGAACTTAACCCTTTGAGTTGTTTCTGTTTAACCCTGTAACCACATGGAATGAACCCTGTAACCACATGGAATGAACCCTGTAACCACATGGAATGAACCCTGTAACCACATGGAATGAACCCTGTAACCACACGTAATGAACCCTGTAACCACAAGGAATGAACCCTGTAACTACAAGGAATGGAACCATGTTAACCACATGGAATGAACACCTGTAACCACCCTAGGAAATGAACCCTGAAACCACATGAATGAACCCTGTAAACCACATGCAATGAACCCTGTAACCACAAGGAATGAAACAATGTAGCCACCACGGAATGAACCCTGTAACCACAAGGAATGAACTCTGTCTGTAACCACAAGGAATGAACCATGGTAGCCACACGGAATGAACCCTGTAATCACATGGAATGAACCCTGTAACCACATGGAATGAACCCCTGTAACACAAGGAATGAACCCTGTAACCACAAGGAATGAACCCTGTAACTACCAAGGAATGAACCATGTACCACTTGACATGAAACCCTGTAACCACAAATGGAATGAAACCCTGTAACCACAAGGAATGAACCCTGTAACTACAAGGAATGAACCCTGTAATCAACAAGGAATGAACCATGTAACCACCACGAAAGAACACTGGAACCCCTTGGAATGAACCTGTAACCACACGGAATGAACCCTGTAAAACCACCGGAAGGGATGAACCATGTAACCACTTGGAATGAACCCTGTAACCACTTGGAATGAACCCTGTAACCACACGGAAATAACCATGTAACCACACGATGAAAACCCTTGAACCACTTGGAAATGAACCATGTAACTACAAGGAATGAACCATGTAACCACTTGAATGAACCCTGGAACCACATGGAATGAACCCTGTAACCACACGGAATGAACCCTTGTAACCACACGGAATGAACCATGTAACCCACTTGGAATGAACCCTGTAACCACTTGGAATGAACCTGTAACCACTTGGAATGAACCCTGTAACCACACGGAATAAACCCTGTAACCACACGAATGAACATGTAACCACTTGGAATAACCCTGTAACTACAAGGAATGAACCATGTAACCACTTGGAATGAACCCTGTAACTACAAGGAATGAACCCTGTAACCACACGGAATGAACCCTGTAAACCACACGGGAATGAACCATGTAACCACTGAATGAACCTGGAACCACTTGGAATGAACCCTGTAACCACTTGGAATGAAACCCGTGATAACCACATGAGATGAACCCCTGTAACCACACGGAATGAACCCATAACCACATGGAATGAAACCATGTAACCACTTGAAGATGAACCCTGTAACCACTTGAATGAACCCTGTAAGCACTTGGAAATGAACCCTGTAACAAAACGAATGGAACCTCTGTAACCTAATAGGAATGAACCATGTAACCAGCATTGGAATGAACCCTGGTAACTACAAGGAATGAACATGTAACAATGTAGAACACATGTAACCAAGAACGAGCTAAATAAAACCTGTATAACCAACTTGCGATACCGATGAATCCACTAAATAATGAACCGGAAACGAAAACCTTGGTAGATGAACCCTGATTAACCACACCGAATGAACCATTAACCACACAGAATTGAACCCTTAAACCAACACGGAATTAAATACCCTGTAACCACACCGGAATGAACCCTGTAACCACACAGAAGAACCCTGTAACCACAGGAAGAAACCTTGTTAACCACACGGAAAGATGTAACCATGTAAAACACTTGGGAATGAAACCCTGTGTTAACATACAAGGAATGAACCATTGTAACACACTTGAAAATGAACTCCTGTAACCAAAACGGAATAAAACCTCATTGTGAAAAGCACCAACGGAATGAACCCTGTAACCACACGGAGTGAACCAAATTAACCTACCACAGAATGAACCCTGTTAACCACACATAATGAACCTTAACCAGCACCCAGAAATGAACCCTGTATTACCCACAAAGAAATTGATAACACCTGTCAACCCACAGACAAATGAACCTGTATAACCACAGCGGGAATTAATACCTACGTGTAAGACCAACACAGGTGAGGGATAGACCCCTGTAACCACATAGGAAGATGAGACCCGTAACCATCACGGCGTAGGAATAAGACCCTTTTAATCATCATCAGAAATGAGAACCTTATAACAAGCACCAGAATGAACCCAGTCGACTAAATACCACACTCAGAATGAACCCTGTAACCACACAGAATAAACCCTGTAACCACACAGAATGAACCCTGTAACCAAAAGGAATGAACCTTGTAACCACACAGAATGAACCCTGTAACCAAAAGGAATGAACCATGCAACCACGCGGAATTAATGTGTCAAAAATAGATTAATCCACAATTTTCACATTTTGAAGGGAAACTATTGTTGCAGCTCCTATGCTGATACGATTATGTTCAGTGATATTGTTTTGAACTAAATCCCACCAACTAGTATTTCTGTGCAGTCTCAGCATGTCTTCACTCGTAAACAGAGATACTACAATCACCTGAATCCTCAGTTTTCATTCTGTTGTTTAAAATTTATTCGGGATCGGTGTCCCTTCCACGGGATGGTTGAGCTAACGTAGGCTAATGTGATTAGCATGAGGTTGTAAGTAACAAGAAAATTTCCCAGGACATAAACATATCTGATATTGGCAGAAAGCTTAAATTATTGTTCATCTAACTGCCCTGTCCAGTTTACAGAAGCTATTACAGTGAAATAATACCATGCTATTGTTTGAGGAGAGTGCACAATTTTGAACATGAAAAGTTATTAATAAACAAATGAGGCACATTTGGGCAGTCTTGATACAACATTTTTAACAGAAATGCAATGGTTCATTGGATCAGTCTAAAACTTTGCAGACACTGCTGCCATCTAATGGCCAAAATCTAAATTGCATCTGTGCTGGAATAATACATTATGGCCTTTATCTTGCATTTCAAAGATGATGTTACAAAAAATACAAAATATCTTTTTTTTTTTTTGTGTGTTATCTTTTACCAGGTCTATTGTGTTATATTCTCCTACATTCCTTTCACATTTCCACAAACTTTAAAGTGTTTCCTTTCAAATGGTACCAAGAATATGCATATCCTTGCTTCACGGCCTGAGCTACAGGCAGTTAGATTTAGGTATGTAATTTTAGGTGAAAATTTTAAAAAGGGGAGGATCCTTAATATGTTAAACAGTTTTTCTGTCTCAGTCATATTTTCTCCGTAACCCTGTGTTTACCTTATTCTACTACTATTCTATCCCTCTGGCTCCTCCTCCCCCTATCACATCACAACCCCTAAACAAGATTGTTCCGTCAGACAAATAAGTAGGCTCATGCAATTACCACAGTACAACACAGCTACAAAACACCAGGACAGGAGGTGTGTGTGTGGTGTGTGTGGTTGTGTGTGCGTTGTTGGTGTGTGTGTGTGTGTGTGTGTGTGTGTGTGTGTGTGTGTGTGTGTGTAGTTTTGTAATTAGCAGAATTACAAACGCGCGCACAAACACACACACATCCCCCCTGCTCATCAAGAGGGAGTCAATTATTAATCATGCAGCCTGGTGTCTTTCATCTCTGTGTTAATTGCTGCGGTGGACTTCTCACAGGGACGACCGTGCCCCACGCAAGCCCCAACCTCTCACAATGTAGGGGCCCTAACTAGAGAATTGTTCCTGAGGTGTGTTCATGCCTGTTTACCTGTTTTTACATGTGCAGGGAACGAGGGAGAGAAAGACAGTGAATTACAATGAGAGAGAACTCAAAAAGGAACCTGAGGAAAGACAGACGGAGAGCTGATGACAGATATTATGGAGAAAGGATGGGTACTGTAGTGTGATATAGTAGCTGAGAGAAGTCTGGCAGTCACACAGACAAATCCCCAGATAAGCACATAGACATAGTGGCACAGGAGAGGGGATGGCGTTGACAGAGATATAGAGAGAAGGAGAGCGAGAGAGGTAAATAGTACCACATAAATTACTGCTCCGTAAGTAACTTTGGATAATGGAGTCTGCTAAATGACTGAAATGTAAATGTAGATTAGAAGAGAGACATGTAGACGCATTGTGGAGGATGGCTTTATCAGCCCTGACTGGCAGTAGAGGGGTGTAGCGGTGTAGCGGTGTAGCGGTCACCCCTCTGTCTGACCCAGATATCTCCTATCACCCAGGAACCATAGGGATTTGGAATTCCTGTCGGGTCTGGATGCAGCCGAGCCTGGTAGAACCAGGCTGCTTCCACCAGGCTAGATGCAGCCACCCTGCACATCAGAAACATAGAACTAGGGTATATAAAATGTATATCGTTTTATGATCAGAAACCCATTTCCTTCCAGTTCCATCTAACCACCGTTTACTGCAATCAACCAATTTATACATCAATCAACTCATTAAAAATGTAAGTAAATCAGACAATCAAACCAGCATATAAACAAGCAAGCAACATTACAACCAATATCGTTTTTTGTCCCATTTTGGAGATGCATTGTCCAATGATGAATAACATTAAGAAACTGGGTAAAATGTGAGGAAAGAAAAGCAGTAGAAGAATGAACAAAGATTGTTCCGGACTGAAGAGAGAGGGAGAAAAATGCAAAACGATTGGAAGAGGAGGCTGTGTAGACAGAATGAGGAAATGGGAGATAAAGGGAAAAGGAAGGGAAGAGAAAAGAGAAGATGTAGGAGGTAGAGAGGAGACCAACAATAAGAATCCATCATGTGTTTCTGGACAGGCACTTTAGACCTGAAACAGCCCATTCTGACCTCTCTCTCTCTCTGCTCTCTCTCTTCTCTCTCTCTCTCTCTCTCTCTCTCTCTCTCTACTCTCTTTCTCTCTCTCCACTTTCTCTCTCTCTCTCTTATATTGTTATCTGAGAGTAAAGTTTGTGTTTTTGGCTCATACACACAAGGACATGAACTACTACAGTAAACAGACATCAGTCACTGGAGTCTCTGGGCAGCTTGTATACTTTACTGTCAATCCTACGTGTGTGTATGTGTGTGTGTGCATGTCCTTGTGCGTTGTGATAGCATGCGTGTGTGTATGCTATATCTTTAAATGCTACAAAGCATCAGCAAATAGATTCAATATACTCTCACACCTATACACTTATTGACCTATCAACAAAGCGGCAAACACTTGTGAAACATATGTCAATACGGCACAGACACACAGAGCATTGATTACTGCTAGCATCTCTCGAGACAATAGTCCCACAGGAAAACACACTGATTACTGCTAGCATCTCTCTAGACAACAGTCCACAGGAGAACACACTGATTACTGCTAGCATCTCTCTAGACAACAGTCCCACAGGAGAACACACTGATTACTGCTAGCATCTCTCTAGACACAGTCCCACAGGAGAACACATTGATTACTGCTAGCATCTCTCTAGACAACAGTCCCACAGGAGAACACACTGATTACTGCTAGCATCTCTCTAGACAACAGTCCACAGGAGAACACATTGATTACTGCTAGCATCTCTCTAGACAACAGTCCCACAGGAGAAACACACTGATTACTGCTAGCATCTCTCTGACAACAGTCCCACAGGAGAAACACTGATTACTGCTAGCATCTCTCTAGACAACAGTCCACAGGAGAACACACTGATTACTGCTAGCATCTCTCTAGACAAAGTCCCACAGGAAGAACACACTGATTACTGCTAGCATCTCTCTAAGACAACAGTCCCACAGAGAAACACATTGATTACTGCTAGCATCTCTCTAGACAACAGTCCCACAGAGAACACACTGATTACTGCTAGCATCTCTCTAGACAACAGTCCCCCAGGAGAACACACTGATTACTGCTAGCATCTCTCTACGACAACAGTCCCACAAGGAGACACATTGATTACTGCTAGCATCTCTCTAGACAACAGTCCCACAGGAGAACATCATGATTTAC
>NC_036857.1:4540505-4600505 GCF_002910315.2 Salvelinus sp. IW2-2015 | reverse complement strand
GTGTTGTTGGTTGTGTGTGGTGTGTGTGTGTGTGTTGTGTGTGTGGTGTGTGTGTGTGTGTGTGTATGTGTGTGTAGGCTGGAAGGCCAAGAGAGAGAGAGAGAGAGAGAGAGAGAGAGAGAGAAAGAGACATTCTACTGAACCTTCTGTTAGAGGTAGCCTCGGCAGGATAGTGTTATTTACACTCCCACACAGAAACACACACACACACAAACACGCACAAATACATGGCTCTGTTCGAATCTGTGCTTCTTCAAGCTAATGGATTGCAATTCCTTAGATTATGGCCTGGCAGCACTCCCGACATACAGCCTAAATTGGAGGATTTTCCTCGGACAAAGAGAGAGGGAAGGACGGAAAGAGCGAGAGAGAGAGGGAGAGAGAGGGGTAGAGAGAAATGGAGAGAGAGAGACAGAGAGAGAGGGAGAGAAAGGGAGAGAAAAAATAATAAGTTATTTCATGTTCTTTCACTGTGGATTCAGAACAGTAGCCAAGTGCATGTTTCTGTACAGATGTGGGATCTTAATTTGAGCCAGATTGCTACAGCAGGAAAATAATCTTGMAGAAACAGGAAATGTGAATTATTCTGTGGATTATAATTAATGGGCATTCTTGTACGGCAAGTCAAGTCTGAAAATGCTTTGCAGGGAAATTCACAGCAGCAAAAGAGTGAGCAAATTAAGTTCCTACATCTGTAACACAGAAGGTCAAGTTGAGAGCAAGGTCTGGGTTATGTCCAGTGTGCTGTAACTAAACACACACAGATATAGAGGTACACAGAGACTTTCACTTACACACACACACACACACGCACACACCGTACCCAGCTCCACAAGGGGGCAAAAGGGGGTTTAGCACCCTCAGTTGAAACTTGTGCCATGCAATGCAGCTGAAATAGCATAGCTTGTTAACTATTTTCTTGCTTATTGTGCAGTGGTGGATAAAAATACCTGTATGCCTAAGGATTAGTAGCTAGCTATGTAGCCGATCTGTGTATGGACCCTAAAACGTTTGGTATAAATATTAGTTCAGAACATTGGTTTTAATTGCTTCCACCAGTTAATCATTAATCCCCAAGAAATTGCAGAAAATGACTGCTACACACATGACTGCTACATCAATATTATAATGTCAATATTTAGCTAGCTAGCTACGAACCTAGCAATGAACCTTAGCTATCAAAGCCGGTTGTATCTACTTCAATGAATGCCATCAATGAAGCCTATGGATTGAGTAGAATATAATATAACTTTATTGTGCTAAGAATACAAGTTGTGTATACATGTAGTTATTACCAAGAATGAGATCCCACATTGTAGCGTGTACGTTGAATATATTCACTGATCATGTACTTCACATTGGCAAATAAAGGTGCAGTTCAGGTATGAATGTCCATGAGACATTCTTTTTCAGTCATATCTAATACCAGGAGTATCAAATTCCAGTCTTTGAATGATGCTGTGTCTGCATGTATGTATTACAATTGTACACGTCAACAGTGTTTACCAATCTTGGTCCTGGGACAGCAATGGTTACACATTGTAACTATGCAATAGACTACAAACATGATTTAACTAGTTAAAGGCTGATTTGTAATTCAAACGGTATATACATAACCAGAATTTAAAAAGCAGTATACTACACTTCCTATGCATAATGTAAATACTCTAAAACAGGTTCATCTCTATATCTAATTTTCCTTCATCTGCACTGATCTGGGGACACAGGATAGGTGTAGTATTTCATCAAATGACAGATTTAATTTCAACCAGTAGATAATGTGAACCAATTCCAGTAGAGAATGAGAAAGCTTTATTGAAATAAGTTCATTATCCAAGTGTTATACATACATAATACATGCATTATACATATTATAATTGTAATATTATATTATCAATACAAGTTCAATCTATACTTCAATGCACATCTGGTGTGCATTATGAAAACAGAGGATGAAAGAGGAGGTGGGGAGAGAGGTGTGAGAAAGAGTGTCAAAGACAGAAAGGGAAAGCAATAAGAACAGCGGAGTAGGGATACAGCATATGATTAATGAATTACAGTGCTACTAAACTTCAAATTCACTCAGGTCATCATCATTACATAATTGTGTCTCTAGAGGTGTCTCCTAACCAGCCTTGGGCCCCCAGTTGGCCCGAGGGTTAGCTTAGAGCAAGTGAGGTGGCGATGACGGGACTGGGGTTTGGCATCCTCTCTCACATCAAAACATACCTGCAGATGAGAGACAGATAGAGAGAGAGAGAATGATTAAGCATTGTGTTTTTTTCATTTAGCCCTGTCAGTCATCATAATCATCAGGAGGTGAAATGCAAAACTGACCTTGGATCATAAACTCTGGGACTACGACATCTCTATCTTTATTTCAATGTAAAGCATCTCTTTAATAATACTTCCTGTTGTCCCAACCAAGTGACCTATCACCTCTGATCATGCTGTGCCCTCTGTGTCAGGAGGTTCAGAAGCGGGAGGGGTTCACCGACACAGCTGATATAACCTAGAGGATTTAGGGAGAAGGCGGGTGAGGGGAGAAGTGAAGGAGAGAGCCTGTTATTGTGAAAATAAAGAAGTTAAAGAGACAGTGTTCAACAGGAATCTGTGTTTGTGGCCTCACCTGGTGTCCACACTGAGTGGCTGCAGAGTAGTTTATACTTAAAAACATGCATAGACACACGAGGACAAACAATACAGCGTACTTACATAAATAGAAATAATGGAGGGTCTTACTATTCTCCATGGTTGGTCCTCTTGCCTGTTCATTGAAGGTGGAAGGATCCTCAGTTATACACCTGAACCTGCTTACTGCACAACACAATACATCAATCAGATGTATACACAAGTGTGTAGGAGTGTATTATACGTTGTCTAAATGTTCTACATGTTTTCAATATGGGTGACTCTTAAAAGAGAGTTTTGCCTCCACTTCTGCATTGTTGGCCTCCATCCTTGCAATATAATGCTGAGCAGAAGACCTCTCCTCTGGCACACGGCGGAGAGCTGCAGGTCCCCTCCTGGTCCTCGTGTCCATCGTCATTAAGTTATGCAGGACACAGGTAGCCTTCACACACTCCTGAATTCCCCCACAAGGCAGTCCCAGATGGCCCTGGTCACCCAACCATGCAGTGCCGTACACACGAACTGTAGGCAATCGTTGTGAAGGAATTTCCAGTTGCAAGGTATCTGTAGGAATATAGAAGATAATGTCATTATTAGAATGTTACATCACCAGATTGTTGTGGATTACTAAAGCATAATATCTCTTATACAGTGGAAGCTGCTGAGAGGAGGACGGCTCATTATAATGGCTGAAAGGAGTCAATGGAACGGTATCAATCATATGGAAACCACATCTTTGATGTGTTTGATACCATTCCATTGACTCCATTCCAGCCATTATTATGAACCGTTCACCGCTCAACAGCCTCCACTGCTCTTATAACAAATCATAATAACTTTGGCTAGATAGATGCATGTGCACACACATGTGCATGTGTAGCATGTGACAATAGCAGAATTATATCAAGGATAGCCCAATTTGTAAGTCGCTCTGGATAAGAGCGTCTGCTAAATGACTTAAATGTAAATGATAGCGTTAAAAATGAATACATAAATACTACTTGAGGCGTGATGATGAGTTGATCATTTCAATCAGCTGTGTCATGCTTAGGCAAAAACATATATGTGCAACCCTTTGAGTCCCCAGGACCAGGACTGAGAACCACTGCTCTTCATTGACACCTCTTCTTCTGCAAACAGGCTTTCACAGCTCTCTGTATCTCAGGATAGAAAACATCACAAGAAACAGACTTCATTGGACTCAAATGAGACAGCACTGAATATTATGTTACTGTTATCTCTGTCCTCACTTCTAGGGACTGGAACTACACAACAGTACCTGTTCTATCCAAAAAATCCTACTCTCTCCCTTGTTTGACAGTTGGAGCTGCTATCCTTTCACCATCTTCCATGGATGTTAGCTAGCTACCCACAATTGCATTTGGAGATTGTATTTTACAATGATAAATACATCAAGACTGTTTGTTAATATGAAGATACTGGTGATATTTAATTAATTTAGCTAGCTAGCTATACAGTATGTCAAGTCCGCTAGATAGCTAGCTAGCTATGTTAGCAGCTCACTTGAGTAAGCCTGCACTGTAACTAGTTAGCTAATAATAAAACATTTTTTTTACATTTTAAAAATCTATTTCCTTCCTTGAAAACGTTCTCCCAGCCATGTGGACGATTGGAAGCAGGGAAGAAAAGTGTGTTTGTCACCAGAGCATTTACTATTTACCTGTGAATACATTTCATGAAATGGAGAATGGATTAAACTATTTACCCATTTAATAACCAGACCTTCATACAAACGTGCTATGCTGAATTCTTGATGCACAACCAAACTGCTGCTATATTCTGCCATATGCTGCCAGCACTCCCATAAGCGAGCCAGGATAATGGCTACACGGCCCCCTACACCTTTGACTGTTCCTGATGATCTAGGAACAGAGGAGCCAGCCCAGGTTAGCCTAGGATCCTACCCTAGTTACAGGTTTTCTGACCAAAAACGCTAATTTAATTGTTACTAGTTCATAGGAAGAGGGTGGCTGGTATACTCAGTTACTGCAGATGCAGCATTTTCTTTCCCATGTCGAAAGTTACAGTTGAAGTTGGAAGTTTACATAACCCTTAGTCAAATACATTTAAACTCAGATTTTCAACATTCTTGACATTTAATCCTAGTAAAAATTCCCTGTCACGTCAGTTAGGATCACCACTTTATTTTAAGAATGTGAAATGTCAGAATAATAGTAGAGAGAATGTATTATTTCAGCTTAAATTTTTTTCATCACATTTCCGGTTTGCATACACTCAATTAATATTTAGTAGCATTGCCTTTAAATTGTTTACCTTGGGCCAAGCGTTTCGAGTAGCCGTCCACAAGCTTCCCACAATAAGTTGGGTGATTTGGCACATTCCTCTTGACAGAGCTGGTGTAACTGAGTCAGGTTTGTAGGCCTCCTTGCTAGCACACACTTTTTCAGTTCTGCCCACAAATTTTCTATGGGATTGAGGTCAGGGCTTTGTGATGGCCACTCCAATACCTTGACTTTGTTGTCCTTAAGCCACAACGTTGGAAGTATGCTTGAGGTCATTGTCCATTTGGAAGACCCACTTGCGACCAAGCTTTAACTTCCTGACTGATGTCTTGAGATGTTGCTTCAATATATCCACATAATTTTCCTGCCTCATGATGCAACCTATTTTATGAAGTGCACCAGTCCCTCCTGCAGCAAAGCACACCCACAACATGATGCTGCCACCCCCGTGCTTCAAGGTTGGGATGGTGCTCTTCGGCGTGCAAGCCTCCCCCTTTTTCCTCCAAACATAACGATGGTCATTATGGCCAAACAGTTCTATTTTTGTTTCATCAGACCAGAGGACATTTCTCAAAAAAGTACGATCTATGTCCCCATGTGCAGTTGCAAACCGTAGTTTGGCTTTTTTTGTGGCGGTTTTGGAGCAGTGGCTTCTTCCTTGCTGAGCGGCCATTCAGGTTATGTCGATATAGGACTCATTTTACTGTGGATTTTTTTGTACCTGTTATTCCAGCATCTTCACAAGGTCCTTTGCTGTTGTTCTGGGATTGATTTGCACTTTTCACACCAAAGTACGTTCATCTCTAGGAGACAGAACGCGTCTCCTTCCTAAGCGGTTTGACAGCTGCGTGGTCCCATGGTGTTTATACTTGCGTACTATTGTTTGTACAGATGAACGTCGTACCTTCAAGCATTTGGAACTTGCTCCCAAGGATTTTCTGAGGTCTTGGCTGAGTTCTATTGATTTTCCCATGATGTCAAGCAAAGAGGCACTGAGTTTGAAGGTAGGCCTTGAAATACATCCACAGGTACACCTCCAAATGACTCAAATTATGTCAGTTAGCCTATCAGAAGCTTCTAAAGCCATGACATCCTTTTCAGGATTTTTCCAAGCTGTTTAAAGGCACAGGCAACTTAGTGTATGTAAACTTCTGACCCAGTGGAATTGTGATACAGTGAATTATAAGTGAAATAATCTGTCTGTAAACAATTGTTGGAAAAATTAGAAAGTTGACAAAACTATAGTCTGTTAACAATAAATTTGTGGAGTGGTTGAAAAATGAGTTTTATTGACTCCAACCTAAGTGTATGTAAACTTCCGATTTCAACTGGATGTGTCCGCAATTGTGGACAATATTGAGTTCCTTGTTTTAAACCAGCAACAACTCATCGCGACGTTGGATGCAATAGAGTCAACAGGGGAGGGGGACAGTGGACTTTTTCTGTTTACGATGGAATATACTCTCTGAAAATACAAGGAGCTTGCCAAGGTGTTTAGCATCATACCCCACAATGCCACATACACATCACACAATGTTCAACATACAATCATAGGACTCTTGTGTGAGATTGTCACTGCTTAAGCTACATGGGGAAACTTTGACCAACGTTAGCACAGAAGAAGCATGCTACACCTGAGAAAATCTCAACTAATCCAACTCGCGTTTGATTGGGATCTTACAAGAAGATTTCAGGGAGAATGGAATGATCCATCGATTACTCGGGAAGTGCCACAGAGAATCAAGGAGGCTGCAAATGTTCTGAAAATGTAAGAAACAATTTAGCTAGTTAGTTTTTATAAAAATATTGCCTTAGTGTGGAGGGTGCTGTCCATGCTACTGATAGAGCGCAGCAGCTATTTTGCACCAATCTGTTACTTCTTGGTCAAAAACATTTGAACTTGAATGTTTATTGTGGTACTGTATAGTGTGATACAGTAAGCAGAAATCAATATATTTCCAATGCAAGAACCCAAATGACATGGAAATAGATGCATTCTATTATGGTTTCTTGGTAACCTGTTGGTTTTTGTGGTTGTAAATGGAACTGTACCTATTGGGAACATGTTCATGGTAAGCCGGCCTTGCATAATTTATTACACTGGTCGAATTTGCGTCACAGAAGTGTATTGTGCCATACCACAACCTGTTGCTTATCTCATTAGAGGCATGATTTTCCATGTTTGAAGCGGGCCTGTAGGCCTATTTATTTGTCAAGACAGCTGTGCGGGGCTGTGTCTCACTGTATTAGTCTGTAGGCTATGTTTTGGTTATTTTGATCTTCATTCGCCTTTTGTTTACTGCGTTTGTTTACTGTTAATGTAACGAGCCTACATATAGATTGTGTCATGCATTTATCGATCTGATATTTTGTTTACTAGGCCGACTACTTGATGTTGCTGTTTGATTCTGTTCACATTCATTCATTCATTCATTCATTCATTCATTCGTTCGCAAACGCAGTTGTCCCGGTATTCTAAGCCAAACGGCTATTCAGTATTTTTATTTGCATGCATGAATAACTAGGCTACTACTTTCAGCATTTAGTTTGCATAATTTTGGTAAAACCGCTGTGTGTACTGCTGCATATACATAGGCTGTTTGTGAAAGGTGAATTACCCTATCTATCTTGTAGCCTATATTAATTACCAAAATGACCTTGCTTTAGTGTGTAGGGTGTTGTCCATTGTGCTGGAACAGTGCAGTGAAGATAGGTTGGGGTGAAATCTGTAGCCTGACTGTCACTTCAAAAGCATTTAATTACTCGGCAAAAAACTCTGCCAATAGCACTGCTGGGTGATCTGAAAAGTCACAGTCAATCAATCAATAATATACTAATACTCTTAGCAAAAATCTTTATCTTTATCTGTAGAAATTATGAGTCAGAAGGTTCAGAACTTTTGTGAAACAACAATGCACAGTTGAAAAATACATGGCAAATAGAAATCAAATCAAAACTGGATGGTGTTCAGAGATAGATGGGAGGGGTTGTGGGGAGCTGAGGGGTGGGACTAAAAACAACAAAAATAATAGGATAACTAATGTAAAATATACCGCGTCCGTAAAATGTATAACAGGTTCAGAACTTGTATTTTTCTACACTGTAGAATAAAAGAGAAGACATCAAAACTATGACACATATGGAATCATGTAGTAACCCAAAAAGTGTTAATCTACCCAGATTTAAAAAATGCTTTACAGCGAAAACACAACATATGATTATGTTAGATCACCACCAAGTTCAAAAAACACACAGCCATTTTCCCAGCCAAAGATAGGAGTCACAAAAACAGAAATAGAGATAAAATTAATCACTAACCTTTGATGATCTTCATCAGATGACACTCATAGGACATCATGTTACACAATACATGTATTTTTTGTTCGATAATGTGCATATTTATATCCAAAGATCTTAGTTTACATTGGCGCCATGTTCAGAAATGCCTCCAAAATATCCGGAGAAATTGCAGAGGGCCCCATCTAATAACTTCTTGAGGATAGGGTGCAGAGTTTTCACTTAGGGAAAAATAGCGTGCGCAATTTCAACTTCGTGCTACTCATCCCCAGAATATAAGATATGCATATTATTAGTAGATTTGGATAGGAAACACTCTGAAGTTTCTAAAACTGTTTGAATCATATCTGTAAGTATAACAGAACTTATATAGCAGTCAAAACCCTGAGGACTAACTTTTTTCTTTTTAAGTTCCTGTATGTTCAATGGTTTGTTATGGGCAAACCAGAATTCTAATCAGTATACACGTAGTTCCTACTGCTTCCACTGGATGTCGCCATTGTATGGAAAAAGGTTAAGGTTTTTCCTTAGTTAACAGAGAAAGATATTGACCCGGAAGTGGAGTGACGTCGTTTGTTTATGTTTGAGAGTTGAGCAAGACTTGAAAAGTACCGTGAGTTTGTTGATATCCTGTATTGAAAACAGATTGACCAGTCTTCAATTTGATCGATTATTAACGTTTACAAATAACTTAAGTTGTATTACAAAAGTAGTTTAGAGGTAATTTTTTAGATATTTTGTCGTGATTTTGCGCAAATTGAACGCTGTTTTTCCTGGTACAACGGCGCCAAATAAATGGACAATTTGGATATATATGGACGGAATTAATCGAACTAAAGGACCATTTGTGATGTTTATGGGACATATTGGAGTGCCAACAAAAGAATCTCGTCAAAGGTAATGCATGTTTTATATTTTATTTCTGCGTTTTGAGTAGCGCCGGCATGGTTGAAATTGTCAAAAAAGAGAGTGTAGCTTCTGTACTATCATCAGATAATAGCATCTTATGCTTTCGCCGAAAAGCCTTTTTGAAATCTGACATGTTGGCTGGATTCACAACGAGTGTAGCTTTAATTTGGTATCTTATATGTGTAATTTAATAAAGTTTGATTTTATAGATTTTTTTTTKAATCTGGCGCTCTACATTTTAACAGGCTGTTGGGACGCTAGCGTCCCGCTATCCCAGAGAGGATAACAGAAATACTCATCACACACTTTGATGAAAGATACATGTTTTATATATAATTAAAGATACACTTGTTCTTAATGCAACCGCTGTGTCAGATTAAAAAAAAACTTCAGAGTGTTTTCTATCCAATAGTAATAATAATATGCATATATTAGCATCTGGGACAGAGTAGGAGGCAGTTCACTATGGGCACGCAATTCATCCAAAGTGAAAATGCTGCCCCCTATCCCTAAAAAGTTAAACAAATCTAAATATATTTTATATTTGAAATTCTTCAAAGTAGCCACCCTTTGACTTGACGACAGCTTTGCACATTTTACAATGTAGAAAATAGTAAAAATAAAGAAAAACTCTTGAATGAGTAGGTGAGCCCAAAATTTTGACTGGTACTGTATGCATGTGGACACCTTTACTTAAAACCTGTTAGGGCTGCAAGCCCGAGGTCGGTACACTTATGACAACATCCAGCTCAAGTGCAGGGCGCGAAATTCAAAATCATTTTTTTTTWWATATTTAACTTTCACACATTAACAAGTCCAATACAGCATTTGAAAGATAAACATCTTGTGAATCCAGCCAACGTGTCCGATTTTTAAAATGTTTTACAGCGAAAACACCACGTATATTTATGTTAGCTCACCACCAAATACAAAAGAGGACAGACATTTTTCTACAGCCAGGTTGCATGCACAAAGCCAACTAACTAAACCAAGATCAACCAACACAACCTAGAAACAACTTCCTCAGATGACAGTCCTATAACATGTTACACAATAAATCTATGTTTTTGTTCGAAAATGTGCATATTTGAGCTATAAATCAGTTTTACATTACTGCTCACATCATAGCTACAGTCAGAAATAGCACTTGGGAGTAGCCAGAGTAATAACAGACACCAACGTCAACTACCTATTACTCATCATAAAACATTTCAAGAAAAATATATGGTGTATAGCAAATGATAAAGACAAAGATCTTGTGAATACAGCCAATATTTCCGATTTTTTAAGTGTTTTACAGCGAAAACACACATATAGCGTTATATTAGCTTACTGCAATAGCTAACACACAACAGCATTGATTCCAGTAATCGTAGCGATAGCACAGTTCGACAGATATATGAAATAGCATCCCAAATTGGGTCCTTATCTTTGTTGATCTTCCATCAGAATGTTGTACAAGGGGTCCTTTGTCCAGAACCGTCTTTGTTTGGATCCAGAACGAACTCTTTCCCTCTTGAATTAGCAAGCACACTGGCCGTGCGGCGCTAACCTCTCCTTCTTGAACAAATTCTTCCAACGCATCACGCCTAAAGTCCGAATAAATTTCATAATATATTAAACTATATTGAAAAAACATACTTTAGGATGATATTGTGACATGTATCAAATAAAATCTAAGCCGGAGATCATATTCACCCATAACGACGGTTTTCCAGAAGGCGATTCCAGGTCCAACTTCGCGCCTTCGAAAAAAATAATAATGGCGGACCTCTCATTCCAAGAGGATGTATTCACATCCCAGAACAAGATAATCAACTCATTTTCTGTCTCACTTCCGCTTGACACCCAGGGGAAGGTGTATGACGTGTTTCTATGTCCCAAGTGACATGCCCTTTTATAGACAAGCTCTTGAACTAAGACCTCGCTTTTGGAAATCTCACTTCCGGATAGGAAATGGGCTGCAGAAAGAGTTCTGGTTCACTTAGAGAAATAATTCAAACGGTTTTAGAAACTAGAGAGTGTTTTCTATCCATGCAATAATAATATGCTATATGTACGAGCAAGAATTGAGTACGAGGCCGTTTGAAATGGGCACCTTTTTCCAAGTTAGTCAATACGCCCCCTGCAGCCATAAGAAGTTAACCATTCGGAATGCATGCTTAACCTTAACGTTTGAGATGTTTTTGTGTAAACCCTATCCCAAACCTTAACTCTAAACTTGGAGTGTAGACCAGGTGCAGATGCAGCAGGAGGAGCAACCCATTGTGTCCAAAACACTTCGAAATTTGACGTTTGGAGAAACTTCGAAATTTGACATTTGGAGAAACATGGAAAAATCTGAAGTCAAATTTTCAAACCGTGAGATGTGGTTGCAATCCCAGTTCTAACCACTCGTTTTGTAATTTTAGTTTTTCCGCTAATTAATTTGTTTTACCTTTATTTAACTAGACAAGTCAGTTAAGAACAAATTCTTATTTGCAATGACAGCCCACCCCGGCCAAACCTGGACAACGCTGGGCCAAATGTGCGCCACTCTATGGGACTCCCAATCACGGCCGGATGTGATACAGCCTGGATTATAACCCTAACCTGAACAAGGATCGGACCCTTTTTTTCAAATTTTCGCCTAAAATGACATACCCAAATCTAACTGCCTGTAGCTCAGGAACTGAAGCAAACATATGCATATTCTTGATAGAATTTGAAAGGAAACACTTTGAAGTTAGTGGAAATGTGAAATTAATGTAGGACAATATAACACATTAGAGCTGGTAAAAGATAATACAAACAAAAAAATATGCTTTTTAAATTTATTTTTCATCTTTGAAATTCAAGAGAAAGGCAATACATTAAGATAGGATCCTAGGTGTAATTTAGATTTTGTCCACGAGATGGCAGAAGTGTGTGTGCAACGTTTCAGAATGATCCAGTGAAGAATTACCTCACTACATAATATTTTGCATCAGGTCTGCCAGGAGATTGCACAAATGTGCCGAATTGGTCAATTTATACATTTTCAAGTACATAACTGTAGAGAACTTACAAAAATCTTATGGCAATAAAACATTTAAGTTTACACACTCCCAGGAATGTCATACATGATGGATCATTAGCTTCCCTACAGAAAAGACGCTAACCTTCACACATCTAGATGGCCGGGTGGGGTGGGTGTGGAGCCAGAGACAGCAGTGGGGTCAAACTGTAGAACCCAGTTCCATTTTTTCAAACAAAACGACACTACATTTTATCTCTGGGACCCTCAGGATGACAAATCAGAGCAAGATTACTGAATGTAAGTCAATTATTTACCTTCAGAGGTGAATGTATCAAACCAGTTGAAATGATAAAAGTGTTTTGTTGTTGTGCACTATCCTCAAATAACAGATTGGTATTTTTTTCTGTCATAGCTACTGTAAATTGGACACTGCAGTTAGATAAACCAGAAATGTAAGCTTTCTGCTCATATAAGACATGTCCCGGAAAGTTGGCTGTTGTTTTTTAGTTTGTTTTTTAGTCACATCATCGCATATTGAGCAACAACCGTCCTGTTTTAGGGACACCGATCCCGTAGACGTTATTAAAGCTAACGTTAAGCAGTTTGAGTGACAGCTAATAGACGGCAACACACTTTGTAATTAAAACGGCAACACACCCCATCATCTACTGACGGCACCACATTCCGTAATAAAAAGGGCAACACATTCCATAATATTAATGGCAACACACTCCGTCATCTCTGTTGCCTGCAGTTACCGTCTCAATTTGCCTTAGAGATTGCGTTGAATAAATAGCAGAACTCTTGAGACTATGCCTGTGTCACTAAGGCCTGTGTCACTAAGGTAGGCCACGATACTTCCAATACAATTTTAGAAGATGACTGGCAGAAGGAATATGAAAACGTTGGGACTCCCTCTTTACGTCTCTGATCTCTCTGTAGCTGTCCTCTCTCTGTCCTCGTATCCTTGCTTCTCTCGTGTGAGACAGTCCCATATTTTGCTGTCAGTGCAATTTGAACCAACCACAGGATACATAGACAATAAGAAAATGCAAAACAACACCACACACACCACACACACACACGACACACAACACACACACCACCACACACCACACACAACACAACACACACACACACACACACACCACACACACACACACACACACACACACACACACACACACACCACAAGTCATAGGGGTCACATGTGTAAAACACATACTGACTACACCCTCAACTAGAATACTGTGTTACTAGTCAGGCCCCAATATTGCTCACATAATAGCGCACCACATTGATTACACGCAACACACTAAATTATTCCGAATATACTACCCTTATGAGCTCTCGCGTCCATAGTTCATTGTGGGCTGCAGAGATGCTGATGACTATAGTAGAGTGAGTGAGTGTTGTGTGTTGGTTGCTGTGTGTGTGTTGTGTGTTGTGGGTCGTTTGTGTGTTGGTGTTGTTGTGTGTGGTTGTTGGTGTGTGTGATGTGGTGTGTGGTGTGGTGTCAGGTTGCACTGTAGTGTCTTGTGCAATGTGATAGTAAAGAGTCACTTTTGCTTCTAAAACATCTTTTAATGCATATTCAATTTATTACATAGGAAACAGTCTGTTCTAACAGCAATAATAGACTGTGAGAATACAGAAAGACATGAGGAGGGAGGGAAGAAGAGAGAGAAGAAGGAGACGGGAAAAAAGAGGGAGGAAGAGGAGAAGAGGAGCAGAGGAATGGTAGGAAGGAGACAGAAGAACGAGGAGAAGTAGGGCGAGAGAGGGGAGGAAGGAGGAGGGAAGAAGAGGGAGGAGAAGAGGGAGGAAGGAAGGAGGAGGGAAGGAGGTAGAAGGAGAGGTAGGAAGGAGGAGGGAAGGAGACGGAGGAGAGGCAGGGGATAGCCGTATTGAACTACAAGTCTCATGATCCTTTCTGTTGGTCAACAGAAGTCATATTTGTTGTGATGAACAGCTGTTGTGGAAAAGGTTATTTTTTTTATCTGAGTATCTCAAAGAATGGAAATCAAGTGGTTGTCCACCTCTCTCTTTCCATCCCTCCCTCTCTTTCATACCTGCATGTAAGTGTCTGTGAACAGTGTGACACCTCCCCTCCTCCCCTCCTACCCCCACCATCTCTTTAAGTCAGTGGTTCCGTTTGGCTGTGTAGTGGTGTCCCACTATTGATCCCTTTCTGGTTAATATTCATAAAGTCTATATCAGCAGCTAGCCACCCCCCGCCTAGATAAGTCCATTCTCATTGATCAGCATCGGTTTTCCCCGACCGACGCACATCGATCCCATTCAACTCATGCTCAAGGTCTCCTCAAATATATTCACCTCACAATGAAGTCCTCTTCTTTGCACCACTCGCAATTCATATTACACATTTTTTGTATAATCTCAACTGTGGTGCAATTACTCTCCTGTTCTCATTGTAACCAATAAAACCTGATTCCAGCACAATGAGATCTCTACAGAATATTGGAAAGCTATATTTATGTTTCACTAATATAGCTTGAACATGTTTCCAAAATAAAATGGTTTAGAGCAGGGGTTTTCTCTGGCCATGGAGATCCACATAGTCATTAAAACAGGTGTGTTGATGCTTGAATACGATTAAGGTGTGCTACCCTTATAATATGTTATCTCCAGGATTAGTTGCGAAAGCTGCCCTATTGTGCATGCACGCAAGTGTATATGATGGGTGAGTGGGGTAGTTATTAGTTATTGCCCTCAGAGCATTCCAAGCAGAGGTGAACTGATTTAATGTAGTGGTTTAGAATGAGCTGCAAGCTGGAGAGAGACCCAGTGAACTGCTCTACCAGACACTCTTCTCTCTCTCTCTCTTTTCTCTGTTTCCCCTCCTCTCTCTCTCTCTCTCTTTTCTCTGTCTCCCTTTTCTCTGTCTCTCACTTTTCACTGTCTCTCTGTCTCTCTCTCTGTACCCCCCTTTCTCTCTCTTCTCTCAGTCTCTCTCTGTACCCCCCTTTCTCTCTCACACGACTTTTGCATTCTCCCCTCCCCTTAGTCTCTCTCCATCTCTCTCTTCTCTCTCTCTCCTCTCTCTCTCTCTCTCTCTCTCTCTCTCTCTCTCTCTCTCTCTCTCTCTCTCTCTCTCTCTCTCTCTCTCTCTCTCTCCTCTCTCTCTCTCTCTCTCTCTCTCTCGCTCTCGCTCTCTCTCTCTCATAGCCTGTGGCCAGGCGTTCTGCATGTGGTAATCATACTATTGTGTTAATTACCACTTCACAACCAGCCCTCTAGCCAACGTACACACAAATATGCACCGTGAAACACACACAGAAACACACACTGTCTTGGAAACTGTCGTGCCTTCCTCTGAATCTGTACTTGGGTTGTAACAGCTATTTCCTGTGAAGTCAAAATCACTGCGTGGGAAGACACACACCTGTATGCATAACATAGATGTATACTTACAATATAATGTATACGAACACACAAGCCCAAATGCACACACTCATAGAGAAAGACAGAGCAACACACACACGCACACGACCCCGGCTGCATAATTCATTCTCCCAAATTGGAAGCACCAGTTGTGTGCACACAATAAAATGGGATGAATTTGTCAGATACCTCCCAAGCGCCAAAAATATGACAAATTTAATCATTCCACAGAATAAAAATTCACAAGGAAATGTACAAAATCAATATTTTATGCTACTTACTGTACCTATTCTTTATTACAAACCTATTCAGGAACTAGCATTAATAATTAAACTGACGGTGGGGGTGCAGGGGAAAGAGAGGATGGGATGGGCATTGTGAAGTCAGACCTGCGAGTTCAAAAGCAATACTATTTCATTCATGTTTAAAGGGACTTTTTTGTTTCTGTAAGAGCAAGTGAAGCAGTTTTGAAACGGGGAAAACCGCTTTGATAGATTGAGTGTTCCAAAGTGCCAAGCGGCTGTCAACATAAATAGCAATAAAAAAGTATGAGAAATGTTTTAAACTGGAGTTTTCAAGGTTATGGCCCATAGTGATGATTTGAAGGTAGGCCTCTTTCTTTCTTTCTCTATCTCTCTATCTCTCTCTCTCGGTCTCTCTATCTCGGTCTCTCTTTCTCTCTCTCTCTCTCTCTCTCTCTCTCTCTCTCTCTCTCTGCTGCACTCGTTATGCAAGGGGAGTCAAGTGTGTGCTCCAATGTCTGTGTGTGTGCGTGTGCATGCGTGCTTGCTTGTGTGTGTGTCCATGTGTATTCCTGCAGGTTGGTATGGCATGAGTGTAAGCACACTATAGAGTGGGTTTGTGCGTGTGAGTAAAACCCAATGCTCCTCAGTAATAGTTGAAATAGCAGAGCTCTGCCGTACTTGGTCCAACACACCTGCTGTGTTGACTGTTACAGCACTTTGCTTTCCTTCATTCCTCTATCCTTTCTTTTCTCTCTTTCTCCTTTCTCTCTACTTCTCAGCATTTTACCTTCACGATATATTCTATCTCTATGGCTCTCTAACTTCTTTTCTAGCTTTTCACCATCCTGTGCTCTTTCTCTTACACTTCCCCAGATGCCACTTTAGAATATTGCGAGGCCCCCATAGTTTCTCCGGGTGTTGGTTCTTCTCATGGAACACTCTGTTTAACAACTGTGACCCGTTTCAGGAAGCTAAGCTTATGTCGCATCTCACTACTTCACACGCGAAGTAGTGTMATTTAATCAAAATGCGTTTTTTGGGGCAGAAATGCCTTCTGGAACATGTGAACTTTAATGTGCCTTAATAACAAACTTGTATTCCATCTGTAAATACAAATAACATTGTTAAATTACAAGCCTAGTTGGTTTAGCCACGAAAAAGTTAGGAACCTTCCCGCTAGCCATGATTGGCTGAGATAATGGATGGGCTGGACATGTCGGGAGATGATTTTGGATTAGTCTGTCATGTAGCCTGCTTCTGTCTATAATGTGAGCTGCTCAGTATGTGTTGACAGTTCTTTATATTGCAGTGTTTTTGAAAGATAGAACGTTAGCCATCGAGAACTACAAAAGGTTTGCTAATTTTCTCAACAACATTGATGCCCTGAATTTAGCAGACGCTATCGACAGATCAGTTGGAAAAAGTTGTGATGGGCTACTTTGTGCAAATGCCACGATTAGTGTGAACCGGAGTGATTGACACACAGCTGTAAAAGCAAGATGTACTGTAGCTACAAACAAAACTAAGTTAAATGGTTCCACTCTGCCGTGCAGCGTTCATCCATGTACATGGGTAGGAGTCTAGCTACATTTTCAGATATTATAAGTTTGTCAGAAAGTCATTTTCATTGCAAGTTAAAACATACTGTTAGCTCGCTAGTGAACGTTAGCTTGCTGACTCGCTAGCTAATGTTACGTGTATGATCTGTGAAGTAGTATTATTTGAATCAGAAACCCATTTGCATTTATAGTTATACCCTAATGTTAGCTAGCTAACATTGAACCTAGTTGGTTACCTTTAGCTACCTGCAGATTCATACTACAGCTATGACAATGTTTGTACTGGTGGCAGTACTGTATTTTATTTTATTTTTTATTTCACCTTTATTTAACCAGGTAGGCTAGTTGAGAACAAGTTCTCATTTGCAACTGCAACCTGGCCAAGATAAAGCATAGCAGTGTGAACAGACAACACAGAGTTACACATGGAGTAAACAATAAACAAGTCAATAACATGGTAGAAAAGAAAAAAAAAGAGAATCTATATACAATGTGTGCAAAAGGCATGAGGTAGGCAATAAATCGAATAATAACAATTTAGCAGATTAACACTGGAGTGATAAATCATCAGATSATCATGTGCAAGAAGAGATATGAGTTTGGACTATGCCGGTTCATTGTTTAGCTAGTTAGCTAAACAAAAGACTCCACTTCACCAGATGATTACATGACTCATCAAGTTAGCCAGGTGTGTCTGGGGGTGATTACGACCGTCTATTGTATTTCATTAACATGTGTACATGTCTAGACAATTGCGACCCATCCACTCAGCTAGATGTGGCTGGGGGGTGGTTATAGCGTTTATTTCACATGACCATTCAATTTAGACAAGTGTGTCTGGTTAAGTGGCATCTTATAATTATAAAATATTAATAAAATATTTTCTATCTGGACACTTCCTGTTTTTTGATATTGCTACTATGCAAGTAGCCATTTCACTGTACCATTTACAGCTTCTGAATCATGTGCATGTGACAAATTAACATAGATTTTATTTGATATAGTGTGTGCTTACCAGAGGCGATAATGTGAAAAACAACATTACCTGCACCAAAGTCAGATTAGGATGTAGGCCAAGGACTAGATTAAGTGTATTTTTACCTGGATTTTCCTTATTGTAGGCTACTACTTTTACCACTTTTAGTCTTGAACTCTTTGGTTGTTTACTACACTACTTACTCTGTTTAGCACATGGCCTCATATGTGAATCCTTAAAGAGATGGGTGGGGCTAAGGCTTAAGAGGGTGTGAGCGATGTTGAAAAGGTGTAGACAAAATAGGAGCTCTACAGTAAGTGTACCAAAAAATTCAGGGGCCATTTTCTCAAAAGTGGGGTTACAAGTTTATTTACTTTCAAATAATAATTACCTTTGTTCCTCAACTGCAGTGTATGATATACCATTCTCTAGCTCTGAGTCTCTACTTTTATCCAATGTAAGAAACAACATTTAAAATGTTGGTACATAGGACCGAATCCAGGTGGTGGGTCACACAACTATGTTCTCTGCAGGTTATACAAACATAACACACATACATAGATCTTCTCTCTGAGTGGGAACAATAACGGAGGAAATATGTTCTCTTCCACAACTTTGAGTTTGTATCACTCACACATCCTTCCATCTCACAGTTTCTGTCTCTATCTACCTCCATATATCCCAGTCTCTCTCTACCTCCATATATCCCAGTCTCTGTCCCTCTCTACCTTCATATATCCAAGTCTGTCTCTCCATATCTCCCAGTCTCTCTCTCTACCTCCATATATCCCAGTCTCTGGCTCTCTCTACCTCCATATCTCCCAGTCTGTCTCTCCATATCTCCCAGTCTCTCTCTCTCGACCTCCATATCTCCCAGTCTCTCTCTACCTCCATATATCCCAGTCTCTGGCTCTCTCTACCTCCATATCTTCCAGTCTCTGTCTCTCTCCACCTCCATATATCCCTTTTCCCTCTCAAACAAAGTCGAGGCCCGACAATTCTCTCTTCTATGATAACACTGCATCCTCTCCCAATCTCCTCCCAATCTCCTCCCCATCTCATTCTCTTTCTTGCTCTCTCGCTCTCTCGCTCGCTCTCCTCCCCCTCTCCTTTGTCTGTCTTTCTCCCAGTGGAGGTTTAGAGGTGGATCCAGGGCCCCAGGCTCTAATTGCTGGTGAATGGAGTGTTTTCATGGGATGTTAGGCAGGGCCCTCCCCTAGATTAGCACGCTCACACACACACACACACACACACACACACACACACACACACACACACACACACACACACACAGAGAGAGAAAGAGAGAGAGAGAAGAAAGAGAGAGAGAGAGAGAGAGAGAGAGAGAGGGCCAACCCCTGGATTACTGCATTCACTCATGGGGAGAAGAGGCTGATTTGAACTGACAGCCACACTACATCCCAATGGAAAGGACCTGCTGGATTCACACACACATATACACACTCACACACACATGCACACGCATAAGCATGTGAATACACATGCACACTCACAAACTTGCAAATACACAAACAATTGTATACACACGCACATTGCACACAAACACACACACACATACACACATAAACTCACTCGCACACACGCCAGTCTCCCCAGTGGAGTCCTTGCGCTGCAGCAGACATATGGAGAGAATCATGTGTTAACAGGGCGTACTGATTAACACATCTGGATGGTGGGGGAAAGAGGGAGGGAAACAGGGGGAGAGAGAAGGGAAGAGGGAGAGGGAGCAGCATGGAGGGGAGAGAAAAGGAGATAAGGGTGGGTAGAGTGGGCAGGAGGAAGAGAGAAGGAGAGAAGAGGGAGGGGACACTGGGAGGATGGGAAGGAGGAGGAGAAGAAAAACGTACACACACCCACCGTCCCAGGACTGTCTGGCAAAATACTCACAGCCTCATTTAGACTGGTGGAAGCTGTGTTCTTACCATCAATACAT
The DNA here is from genome assembly GCF_002910315.2 of Salvelinus sp. IW2-2015. Lineage (NCBI taxonomy): Eukaryota > Metazoa > Chordata > Actinopteri > Salmoniformes > Salmonidae > Salvelinus > Salvelinus sp. IW2-2015. The sequence goes on along the minus strand of NC_036857.1, from coordinate 4,580,267 downwards.
TGAGATGAAAGAGTGAGTGAGAGCAACAGATGGAGAAAGAGAATGGTAATTCTGGAAAGTGAGACTGAGAGAGATATTTGTAAGAGGGGAAAGAGAGAGAGAGAGAGAGCGGGTGGGTGGGGGGTGGGGAGTGAGAGTGAGAGAAGGAAGCAGATAGATTTAAAAGGGTAGATAGAGCGATAGAGTCCCTGTCTCCTCTCCCTCAGGCCCTCCTCTGTGTTGTGTGTGTTCATGTCAGAGGCAGTGGGCTGTGCCATGGCACCATGTTACCATATGCTCTCCACAATCCACTGAGACACACACAGACAGAAACACACACATAAACATGCATCCATGCACAAGTCTAGAGCCATTCCAGACACAAAGAATAATAATAAATAAAGACAAATGATATTATACAAGAAAACATTTAAAGAAGCCAAAAAGATATGAACAAGGTCATCTCCATCCAAACCAAGGGGATGGAGGCAAATGTATTGTTGGCAGCTTGTGGTTCTGATTGTGTTTCAAACCTCATGACCCTATATGCGAGAGAGAAACAGACAGACAATGAGACAGAGACGAACAGAAAGAGAGAAACAGACAGACAGAGAGACAGATAGAAGCAGAGAGACAGAGAGAGACAGACAGACAGACAAGACAGACAGACAGACAGACAGGACAGACCAGACAGACAGACAGAAACAGACAGACAGACAACAGACAGACAGACAGAACAGACATGACAGACAGACTAGACAGACAGGAACAGACAGACAGACAGACAGACAGACAAGGACAGACAGACAGAGAAACAAAGAGACAAAAACAGAGAGATAAAGAGACACTGAATGTTTCTCAGACCAACAGAGAGTCTTCACCATGTATTTCCTGTAATCCACCACTATGCCATCATATCATGGGAAAGTAATGCCAATCCTGAGTCAACAGTTTTATTCAAACGCTCACTCAACGTTATCATGCTATGATTCTGCTGACGAGCATTCCTGATGCTCTCACCTTACAGCTGTCCCTGAGTTCCCATGGGAGACATGCCTGACAGATAAACTTCCTCAACTCAATATGTCAGAGAAACGCAACATCATTGCAAGATCTTTGTCAAACATTGTAACAGCATAAATGCAACAGCTAGACCACGAATCCTCTTCTCAGTTATTGTTGAACATGTGACAGTGGCATGAAATGCTGTAGGTCATAAGACAGAAAGTGCTATGTGCTGTCTCAGGGACTGAGCTATACACTCTGATCATTATCAGTATTCATGTTTGTTTTTCCATGGTTTATGACAGGAGTCAGCAACTGCCAAAACCAGCCCCCAAGTTATTTTTTGTTGGCCTAATTGGAGTGAACTAACGGACAACAATATTCTACTGCTACTTACAGCTATTTCGCTCACATCTACAGTACCTGTAGTTAAATCATTATACATATATTACTAATTTCCTCTTCCTTCAGGATATTCATCCACAGCAGCCAATCCACCATTCATTCTGATCATAACTCCAACCCTCTGATGTCCACAGATTAACCCATCTTTCCCAATATAATGGCATTTTGCTCATTCATTCTGCAGTACATCACTCCGTTTTACTTTGATGTCTTCTGACGATATAGCCCTGAAAATAAATACTTTACTTGAGAGTATAATGATATTTCCCATTGACTGATCATGGTTTGTCAGATCCCCTAACAATACAGTTTGCAGGTCAATCTGAACCCTGATATTATGACATAACAACCATTCCTGGACCTAACTCGAGCCACCGATTGACAGTACCAGAAAATATGTTCTATAGATTCTGTTTCCAGGTGGCAGAGTCTGCACAAGGTTGACTGTTCGATGCCCCATATATTAAGCATTCTTTTTCCAAGTATTTTACATAATAGCTTCAATTGAAAATAACGGATTGATGTGTCAACTGTTGTTTTATACACTGAATATACCAAACATTAGGAACACATTCTTAATACACAATGGAAACTGTTCAGCGTGAATAACCCAGCAGCATTGAATTTCTTGACACAAACCTGTGCACCTGGCACCTAATCAAAAACAATTTGATTGGTCACATACACATATTTAGCAGATGTTATTGCAGGTGCATTGAAATGCTTGTGTTTCTAGCTCCAACAGTGCAGTTGTATCTAACAATGCACAACAATACACACAATTCTGAAAGTAAAAGAATGGAAATAAGAAATATATCAATATTAGGATGAGCAATGTCAGAGTGGCATTGACTAACATACAGTAGAGTACAGTATATACACTACATGGCTACAAAAGTATGTTGACACCCTTTCAAATTAGTGAATTAGTCTATTTCAGCCACACCCGCTGACAGGTGTATAAAATTGAGCACACAGCCATGCAATCTCCATAGACAAACATTGACAGTAAAATAGCCCATACTAAAGAGTTCAGTTACTTTAGACATGACACCATCATAGGATGCCACCTTTCTAACAAGTCAGTTCATCAAATTTCTGCCCTGCTAGAACTGCCCCGGTTAACTGTAAGTGCTGTTACTGTGAAGTGGAAAAGTCTAGGAGCAACAACGGCTCAGTCACGAAGTGGTAGGCCACACAAGCTCACAGAACGGGACCACCGAGTGCTGAAGCGTGTAAAGATCGTCTGTCCTCGGTTGCAACACTCACTGCCGAGTTCCAAACTGCCTCTAGAAGCAACATCAGCACAAGAAATGTTCATTGGGAGCTTCATGAAATGGGTTTCCATGGCCAAGCAGCCACACACAACATTTTTACATTTTACATTTTAGTCATTTAGCAGATGCTCTTATCCAGAGCGACTTACAGTAGAGTGCATACATTTTTATTTTTATTTTTTATTTTTTTATTATTTTTATTATTTTTTTTACATACTGAGACAAGGATATCCCTACCGGCCAAACCCTCCCTAACCCGGACGACGCTATGCCAATTGTGCGTCGCCCCACGGACCTCCCGGTTGCGGCCGGCTGCGACGGAGCCTGGGCGCGAACCCAGCCCAGCCTGGGCGCGAACCCAGAGACTCTGGTGGCGCAGCTAGCACTGCGATGCAGTGCCCTAGACCACTGCGCCACCCGGGAGGCGGGTGGCGCACAAGACTAAGATCACCACGTGCAATGCCAAGTGTCGGCTGGAGTGGTGTAAAGCTCGCCGCAATAGGACTCTGGAGCAGTGGAAAAGCGTTCTCCGGAGTGATGAATCAGGTGTCCACATACTTTTGGTCACGTAGTGTACATATGAATGAGTAAAACAGTATGTAAACATTATTAAAGTGACCATTGATTCCATGTCTATGTACATACAGTTGAAGCCGGAAGTTTACATACAGTTGAAGTCGGAAGTTTACATACACCTTAGCCAAATACATTTAAACTCAGTTTTTCACAATTCCTGACATTTAATCTTAGTAAAGATTCCCTGTCTCAGTTAGGATCACCACTTTATTTTAAGAATGAGAAATATCAGAATAATAGTAGAGAGAATTATTTATTTCAGCTTTTATTTCTTTCATCACATTCCCAGTGGGTCAGAAGTTTATATACACTCAATTAGTATTTAGTAGCTTTGCCTTTAAATTGCCTAACTGGAGTCAAACGTTTCGGGTAGCCTTCCACAAGCTTCCCACAATAAGTTGGGAGAATTTTGGCCCATTCCTCTTGACAGAGATGGTGTAACTGATTCAGGTTTGTAGGCCTCCTTGCTTGCACACGCTTTTTCAGTTCTGCCCACAAATGTTCTATAGGATTGAGGTCAGGGCTTTGTGTTGGCCACCGCAATGCCTTGACTTTGTTGACCGTAAGCCATTTTGCCACAACGTTGGAAGCTTGCTTGGGGTCATTGTCAATTTGGAAGACCCATTTGCGACCAAGATTTAACATCCTGACTGATGTCTTGAGATGTTGCTTCAATATATCCACATAATGTTTCTGCCTCATGATGCAACCTATTTTGTGAAGTGCACCAGTCCCTCCTGCAGCAAAGCACACCCACAACGTGATGCTGCCACCCCCGTGCTTCACGGTTGGGATGGTGTTCTTCGGCTTGCAAGCGTTCTCCTTTTTCATCCAAACATAACGATGGTCATTATGGCCAAACAGTTCTATTTTTCTTTCATCAGACCAGAGGACATTTCTCCAAAAAGTACGATCTATGTCCCCATGTGCAGTTGCAAACTGTAGTCTGGCTTTTATATGGCGGTTTAGGAGCAGTGACTTCTTCCTTGCTGAGTGGCTATTTCAGGTTATTTCGATATTGGACTAATTTTACTGTGGATATAGATAATTTTGTGCCTGTTTCCTCCAGCATCTTCACAAGGTCCTTTGCTGTTGTTCTGGGATTGATTTGCACTTTTCGCACCAAAGTACGTTCATCTCTAGGAGACAGAACTTCTCCTTCCTAAGCGGTATGACGGCTACGTGGTCCCATGGTGTTAATACTTGCGTACTATTGTTTGTACAGATGGACGTCGTACCTTCAGGCGTTTCGAAATTTCTCCCAAGGATGAACCAGACTTGTGGAGGTCTTTATTTTCTTTTTACTGAGGTCTTGGCTGATTTCTTTTGATTTTCCCATGATGTCAAGCAAAGACGCACTGAGTTTGAAGGTAGGCCTTGAAATACATCCACAGGTACACCTCCAATTGACTCAAATTATGTCAATTAGCCTATCAGAAGCTTCTAAAGCCATGATATCATTTTCTGGAATTTTCCAAGCTGTTTAAAGGCAGAGTCAACTTAGTGTATGTAAACTTCTGACCCACTGGAATTGTGATACAGTGAATTTTAAGTGAAATAATCTGTCTGTAAACAATTGTTGGAAAAATGACTTGTGTCATGCACAAAGTAGATGTCCTAACCGACTTGCCAAAACTATAATTTGTTAACAAGAAATTTGTGGAGTGGTTGAAAAATGAGTTTTAATGACTCCTAAGTGTATGTAAACTTCCGACTTCAACTGTAGGTGCAGGCTTGAGTAATCGGGTGGTAGCCTTCTAGAGATGACTATTTAACAGTCTGATGGCCTTGCGATAGAAGCTGCTTTTCACCTTCTCCACTGCGATCTCATCCATGTGGATCAGGGCGTGCTCCCTCTGCTGTCTCCTGAATTCCACGATCAGCTACTTAGTTTTTTTGACGTTGAGGGAGAGGTTATTTTCCTGGCACCACTCCACCAGGACCCTCACCTCCTCCCTGTATGCTGTCATTGTTGGTAATCAGGCTTACAACTGTTGTGTCGTCTGCAAACTTGATGATTGAGTTGGAGGTGTGCATGGCCAGGCATTCATGGGTGAACAGAGAGTACAAAACGGGGCTGAGCATACACCCTTGTGTTGAGGATCAGCGTAGTGGAGGTGTTTCCTACCTTCACCACCTGGTGGCGGCCCGTCAGGAAGTCCAGGACCCAGTTGCACAGGGTGGGGTTCAGACCCAAGGCCCCGAGCTTAATGAAGAGCTTGGAGGGTACTATGGTGTTGAAGGCTGAGCTATAGTCAATAAACAGCATTCTTACATAGGTATTTCTCTTGTCCAGATGGAATAGGGTGGTGTGCAGTGTGATGGCGACTGCGTCGTCTGTGGATCTATTGGGGCAGTATGCAAAGAAGCCGGTGACTGATGTGGTATACTCCTCAATGCCATTGGATTAATCCCGGAACATTTTCCAGTCTGTGCTAGCAAAACTGTAGGGTTCGCATAGTAGAGTAGAATCCGCGTCATCTGACCACTTCCGTATTGACCAAGTCACTGGTACTTCCTCTTTAGTTTTTTCTTGTAAGCAGGAATCAGGAAGATAGAATTAAACTTTGAATGTGTCTCTTTGTGTGGAATAAAGGTGGTCTAGAGTTTTTTTTCCTCTGGTTGCACATGCTGGTAGAAATTAGGTGAAACGGATTTAAGTTTGCATGTATTAAAGTCTCGACAAAGCAGTATATCCTTTGCGTCGGACTCATTAAAGAAAAAATCTTTGTCCAGTTCGAGGTGTGCAATCGCTGTTCTGATGTCCAGAAGCTCTTTTCGGTCATAAGAGATGGTAGCAGCAACATTATGTACAAAATGAGTTACAAACAATGTGAAAAAACAAACAAAATAGCACCGTTCGTTAGGAGCCTGTAAAAAGGCAGCCATACCCTCCGGCGCCATTACTCAAAGGGTCAGGTCTCTTTCAGGTCTCTCCAGAGATGTTTGATTGGGTTCAAGTCTGAGCTCTGGCTGGGCCACTGAAGGACATTCAGAGACTTGTCCCGAAGCCACTCCTGCTTTGTCCTGAGCACTCTGGAGCAGGTTATCATCAAAGATCTCTCTGTACTTTGCTCTGTTAATCTTTTCCTCGATCCTAACTAATCTCCCAGTCCCTGCCATTGAAAAACATCCTATCAGCATGATGGTTCCACCACCATGCTTCATTTTATGGTTGGTGCCAGGTTTCCTCCAGACGTGATGCTTGGCATTCAGGACAAAGAGTTCAATCTTGGTTTTCATCAGGCCAAAGAATCTTGTTTCTCATAGTCTGAGAGTCGTTATGTGCCATTTGGCAAACTCCAAGTGAGCTCCCATGTGCCTTTTACTGAGAAGTGGCTTCCGTCTGGCCACTCTACTATAAAGGCCTAATTGGTGGAAAGCTGCAGAAATGGTTGTCCTTCTATAAGGTTCTCCCATCTCCACAGAGGTACTCTATAGCTTGGTCAGAGTGACCATCTGGTTCTTGGTCACTTCCCTGACCAAGGCCCTTCTCCCCCGATTGCTCAGTTTGGCCTGGCGGCCAGCTCTAGGATGTCTTGGTGGTTCCAAACTTTTCTATTGAGGAATGATGGAGGCCACTGTGTTCTTGGGGACCTTCAATGCTGCAGACATTTTTTGGTACCCTTCCCCAGATCTGTGCCTCAACACAGCCTGTCTCGGAGCTCTACGGACAATTCCTTCGTCCTAATGGCTTGGTTTTTGTTCTGATATGCACTATCAACTGTGGGACCTTATATAGACAGGTGTGTGCCTTTCCAAATCATGTCCAATCAATTGAATTTACCACAGGTGGACTCTAGAAACATTTCAAGGATGATCAATGGAAACAGGATGCACCTGAGCTCAATTTCGAGACTCATAGAAAAGGGTCTGAAAACGTATGTAAATAAGGGGTTTTTGGAGGGGTTTCTATACATTTGCGAACATTTCTAAAAACCTGTTTTTGTTTTGTCATTATGGGGTATTGTGTGTAGATTGCTCATGATGTTTTTGTATTTAATCCATTTCAGAATAAGGCTGTAAAAACTTGAAAAAAGTCAAGGGGTCTGAGTACTTTCCAACGGTACTGTATGCATTCGCACATCAAGTTTTCTCAAGAGTTGGGAAAAACTGAACATCTGAGCTTCTGGTTGTTTGTGAGGGAAGCCTGGGGAGAGTGTGTGTATGTAACCCGCTTCTGTTGCTAAGGTGTAATGATGTTAGGGACAGTATAGGATTAATCACAATAATAGTTTTTTAAATAACAGTATAAAATACAATATAGGTGATGCTGTTAATCTGCTTCTGTTCTGTAGGTGGCAATGTGTGCTCTTTTTAAAGGAAGGGTCCCATTCTCTCAAAGACCCTAGGCTTGAGGTGGAGAGGGGTGGTCTGCCAGTCATTGGGACAACAATTTAATTTGGGATGGGGGAATAAGCGGGTGGAATAGTGGAGAACAATTGGAGGTTTACTCAGTAGCAGTGCAAATATCACAGTACAGCTATATGGACACTCAATTATCATGGTCATTTTTTATGGTAAGTTTAAAAACATATATTATGATAAATAGAATTGAAACTTGTATCTCATTACGGTAAATGGTGAAATAAGTATAGCCAGTTATAATTGTAATGGCTTAGCAGATAATAAGAAAATACGATCATCATTTACCTGGCGAAAAGAGAAGAAATATATTATCTGTTGTTTCCAGGAAAAAAGACTGGGAGGTGAAATATACACGATTTATACAGACACTTCAGAATAAACTTATTTTTGATCTGTTGTTCCATATAGTGAATTTGTTATGCAATGTGTTTGTATGTCCTAATAGCAGTATAATGTTTCATCAAGTAATTTATTTGTATTTTGGGGGGATACTTCAAGGGGTCTTCAAATTCAAAATGAAACAGCAAAATTATCCTTGGTATCCTTCTTAAAACAATTCCATATAGCTTCATGAAACTTGAGACATCTTTGGCATTGTATTGTGTGACAAAATGGCACATTTTAGAGTGGCCTTTTATTGTCCACAGGACAAGGTGCACCTGTGTAATGATCATGCTGTTTAATCAGCTTCTTTATATGCCATACCTGTCAGGTAGATGGATTATCTTGGCAAAGGAGAAATGCTTACTAACAGGGATGGAAACAAATTTGTGCACAAAATTTGAGAGAAAAAAGCTTTTTATGCGTATGGACATTTCTGCGATCTAAATTTCATCTCATGAAACATGGGACCAACACTGTACATGTTGCATTTCTATTTGTGTTAAGTATACRTTCCGGACTCTGACACTGCTAGTTGTAAAATGTATATATTTATTAACATTTTGGGGATTTGAGTGTGTTGTTAGGTATTACTGCACTGTTGGAGCTAGGAACATAAGCATTTTGCTACACCCACAATAAAACCTGCATAATACACTATATATACAAAAGAATGTGGACACCCCTTCAAATTAGTGGCTTTGGGCTATTTCAGCCACTCCCGTTGCTGACAGGTGTATGCAATCGAGCACACAGCAATGCATTCTCCATAGACAAACATTGCCTGTAGTTCATCAAATTTCTGCCGTCCTGGAGCTTCCCCAGTCAACTGCAAATGCTGTTATTATGAAGTGTAAATGTCTTGGAGCAACAACGGCTTAGCCACGAAGCGGTAGGCCTCACAAGTACACAGAACGGGACCGCCGAGAGCTGAAGTGCGCAGCGCGTAAAAGTCATATGTCCTTGGTTGCAACACTCACTACCGAATTCCAAACTGCCCCTGGAAGCAAGGTCAGCACAATAACTGTTCGTTGGGTTCTTCATGAAATGGGTTTCCATGGCACAGAAGCCTAAGATCACCATGTGCAATGCTAGTCTCAGCTGGAGTGGTGTAAAGCTCGCCGTCATTGGACTCTGAAGTAGTGGAAACGTGTTCTCTGGAGTGATGAATCTGGGTTTGGCAGATGTCAGGAGAACGCTATCTGCTCTAATGCATAGTGCCTACTGGAAAGTTTGGTGGAGGAGGAATAATGGTCTGGGGCTGCTTTCATGGTTCGAACTAGGCCCCTTAGTTCCACTAAGATGAAATCAACTCTACAGAATACCATGACATTCTAGATGATTCCGTGTCCAACTTTGTGATAACAGTTTGGGGAAGGCCCTTTCCTGTTTCACCATAACATTGCCCCCATGCACAAAGTGAGATCCATAMAGAATTGGTTTGTCGAGATCGATGTGGAAGAACTTGACTGGCCTGCACAGAGCGCTGACCTTAACCCCATTGAACACCTTTGAGATGAATTAAACGTAGACTGCAAGCCAGGCCTAATCACCCAACATCAGTGCCCAACCTCACTAATACTCTTATGGCTGAATGGAAGCAAGTCCCCGCAGCAATGTTCCAACATCTAGTGGAAAGCCTTCCCAGAAGAGTGGAGGCTGTTATAGCAGCAAAGGGGGGACCAACTCCATATTAATGCCGATGATTTTTGAATGTGATGTTCGATGAGCATGTGATGTACTTCTCCTATGGGCAAAGACACTGAAAAGGGTTGATGATATTAATGAATAATAATGTTTATCCGAATGTGCAAATTGTCCAAACAGATCCGCAAGGTAGATGGATTCTTTTAAATATGTTATTGTACCATTAACAGATTTGGCTCATTAATCTATATAATGATAATCCACACTTCTTTKAAAATATATATAATAATTTTCAAGCCTACAAGCAATACAAGAGAGGTGGGAAATTTTAATTAAGTGGTAATGCCAGAGAAGCCGGTGTTTGGAGGATATATAGGAACGGGTGTTGTTAGGCCCGAGACGAAGTCACATTACAAACTATCACCCACATGCACTTAAGGAAATCACTAATATCATGGAAAAAATGGAACTAGTGGATATATGTAGGCTTAAATATCCTGACCTAGTGGGATATACAGTCGTGGCCAAAGGTTTTGAGAATGACACAAATATTAATTTCACATAGTCTGCTGCCTCAGTTTGTATGATGGCAATTTGCATATACTCCAGAATGTTATGAAGAGTGATCAGATGAATTCCAATTAATTGCAATGTCCCTCTTTGCCATGCAAATGAACTGAATCTCCAAAAAACATTTCCACTGCATTTCAGCCCTGCCACAAAAGGACCAGCTGACATMATGTCAGTGATTCTCTCGTTAACACAGGTGTGAGTGTTGACGAGGACAAGGCTGGAGATCACTCTGTCATGCTGATTGAGTTCGAATAACAGACTGGAAGCTTCAAAAGGAGGGTGGTGCTTGGAATCATTGTTCTTCCTCTGTCAACCATGGTTACCTGCAAGGAAACACATGCCGTCATCATTGCTTTGCACATAAAGGGCTTCACAGACAAGGATATTGCTGCCAGTAAGATTGCAACTAAATCAACCATTTATCGGATCATCAAGAACCAAGGAGAGCGGTTCAATTGTTGTGAAGAAGACTTCAGGGCGCCCAAGAAAGTCCAGCAAGCGCCAGGACGTCTCCTAAAGTTTATTCAGCTGTGGGATCGGGCACCACCAGTACAGAGCTTGCTCAGGAAATGGCAGCAGGCAGGTGTGAGTGCATCTGCACACACAGTGAGGCGAAGACTTTTGGAGGATGGCCTGGTGTCAAGAAGGGCAGCAAAGAAGCCACTTCTCTCCAGGAAAAAACATCAGGGACAGACTGATATTCTGAAAAAGGTACAGCGATTGGGCTGCTGAGGACTGGGGTAAAGTCATTTTCTCTGATGAATCCCCTTCCCGATTGTTTGGGGCATCCGGAAAAAAGCTTGTCCGGAGAAGACAAGGTGAGCGCTACCATCAGTCCTGTGTCATGCCAACAGTAAAGCATCCTGAGACCATTCATGTGTGGGGTTGCTTCTCAGCCATGGGAGTGGGCTCACTCACAATTTTTCCTAAGAACACACCCATGAATAAAGAATGGCACCAACACATCCTCCGAGAGCAACTTCTCCCAACCATCCAGGAACAGTTTGGTGACAAAAAATGCCTTTTCCAGCATGATGGAGCACCTTGCCATAAGGCAAAAGTGAGAACTAAGTGGCTCGGGGAACAAAACATCGATATTTTGGGTTGCCAGGAAACTCCCCAGACCTTAATCCTATTGAGAACTTGTCGTCAATCCTTAAGAGGCGGGTGGACAAACAAAAACCCACAAATTCTGACAAACTCCAAGCATTGATTGTACAAGAATGGGCTGCCATCAGTCAGGATGTGGCCCAGAAGTTAATTGACAGCATGCCAGGGCGGATTGCAGAGGTCTTGAAAAAGAAGGGTCAACACTGCAAAAATTGACTCTTTGCCATCAAGTTCATATAATTGTCAATCAAAGCCTTTGACACTTATGAAATGCTTGTAATTATACTTCAGTATTCCATAGTAACATCTGACAAAAACTATCTAAAGACACTGAGGCAGCAGACTTTATGAAAATTAATATTTGTGTCATTCTCAAACTTTTGGCCACGACTGTACATTTGACCTAGTGGGATATAACTAGCGGAGGCTCAATAAAGCTCGTCGTCTTGATGACTTTTCTCTGTCCTTCTCGCTGACACCCCAAAAGTGTTATAGGGACAGAATGCGGTCGGGCCATAACAATAATTGGCATATACATTCCTCTCACAGAATTTCCACGTGGGTGAGGATATTGGAAATTTAACCAAAGCATATTGGTGACAACTTGTTTTCAACCAGGACAGAATAATTCATAACTTTGTTCCATCATGACAAAGGTACACACATCCCCTTATTGCATGGGACACTTTTAAATGTGCCTTTAAGGGCCATGCGATTCAATACTCTCTTTAACAAAATCAATCTAGGTCAAAAGTGTTCATATTACAAAGGAAATAGAGGGACTAACAGTATAGATAGTATAGATACCCGCAAAGGCACAGAATAAGTTAGAGTTAAAACAAAAGAACTGGGTGTAGTTATTTGGTCTGGAACCCTACCTGTCCCAGACCTGCTGTTTTCAACTCTTAATGATCGGCTATGAAAAGCCAACTGATATTATTCCTGATTATTATTTGACCATGCTTGTCATTTATGAACATTTTTGAAAATCTTGGCTCTCTCTAATTCTCTCTTTCTTTCTCTCTCTCGGAGGACCTGAGCCTAGGACCATACGTCAGGACACCAGGCATGATGATTCCTTGCTGTCCCAGTCCACCTGCCTTGCTGCTATTCCAGTTTCAACTGTTCTGCCTGCGGTTATGGAACCGCCACCTGTCCCAGACCTGCTATTTTCAACTCTTAATGATCGGCTATGAAAAGCCAACTGAAAATTATTCATGTTTTTTATTTGACCATGCTTGTCACTTATGAATATTTTGAACATCTTGGCATAGTTCTGTTATAATCTCCACCCGGCACAGCCAGAAGGGACTGGCCACCCCTCATGCCTGGTTCCTCTCTAGGTTTCTTCCTAGGTTTTGGCCTTTCTAGGGAGTTTTTCCTAGCCACCGTGCTTCTACACCTGCATTGCTTGCTGTTTGGGGTTTTAGGCTGGGTTTCTGTACAGGCAACTTCGAGATATTAGCTGATGTACGAAGGGCTATATAAAATAAACTTGATTTGATTTGATTTGATTTAAGAAAGAGCAAGTATTATAAAAAAATTACCTGATCTGGATGGAAAATGGGGGAAAATGCACCAAATTATTGTTGTAATCTTCAGTATAGAAATGCTACCAAAAATAATTTGCTGAAACTTGTTACAAATGACAGTCACCAATGATTCACCAAACTATATTTTGAATCCCACCATACCTTCTCCGCTGTGCAATCCGACCTGGTCACGGGTGCACCTCAGCCACGCTCATGGTACTAAACGACATCATAACCGCCATCGATAAAAGACAGTACTGTGCAACCGTCTTCATCGACTTGGCCAAGCCTTTTGACTCTGTCAATCAACGTATTCTTATCGGCAGCCTTGGTTTCTCAAATGACTGCCTCGCCTGGTTCACCAACTACTTCTCAGATAGAGTTCAGCGTGTCAAATCGGAGGGCCTGTTGTCCAGACCTCTGGCAGTCTCAATTCTGGGGACGACTCTTTTCTCTGTATATATCATTGATGCCGCTCTTGCTGCGGGTGATTCCTTGATCTACCTCTATGCAGACGACACCATTCTGTATACATCTGGCCCTTCTTTGGACACTGTGTTAACAAACCTCCAAATGAGCTTAAATACCATACAACACTCCTTCCGTGGCTTCCAACTGCTCTTAAACGTTAGTAAAACTAAATGCATGCTCTTCAACCGATCGCTGCCCGCACCCGCCGGCCCGACTAGCATCACTACTCTGGACAATTCTGACTTAGGTATTTGTCGTCAGCTGGCCCTCGCTTCATATTCGTCGCCTATAAGGTCATCTATAAGTCTTTTCTAGGTAAAGCTCCGCCTTATCTCAGCTCACTGGTCACCATAACAACACCCACCCCTGGCACGCGCTCCAGCAGGTATATTTCACTGGTCATCCCCAAAGCCAACACCTCCTATGGCTGCCTTTCCTTCCAGTTCTCTGCTGCCAATGACTGGAACGAATTGCAAAAATCGCTGAAGTTTGAGACTTATATCTCCCTCACTAACTTTAAGCATCAGTTATCTGAGCAGCTTACCGATCACTGCAGCTGTACACAGCCCATCTGTAAATAGCCCATCCAACTACCTACCTCATCCCCATATTGTTTTTTTGTTTGTTTTTTTGCTCTTTTGCGCGCCAGTATTTCTACTTGCACATCATCATCTGCACATCTATCACTCCAGTGTTAATTTGCTAATTGTAATTACTTCGCTACTATTGGCCTATTTATTGCCTTACCTGCTTAGTCCATTTGCACACACTGTATATAGATTTTTCTATTGTGTTATTGACTTTACTTTTGTTTATCTCATGTATAACTCTGAGTTGTTGTTTTTTGTCGCACTGCTTTGCTTTATCTTGGCCAGGTCGCAGTTGTAAATGAGAACTTGTTCTCAACTGGCCTACCTGTTTTTTTGTTTCAGTCTCCTCCATCTCCACTAACCGAAGTTAATTGTAAGGATTTTTTCTAATAATAATTTAGAATTAACAGCTGTACAGAAGACTCATGTGAAGGCCAAATTACAAAGGAGGAACTTCTTTATGCAATTAAAGCCTTTAAGTCCGGGAAAACTCCAGGGCTTAATGGCATACTAGTTGAGATACATCAAATATTTTTTTATGTACTCAGAGGACCGTTATTAGGATGTTTTAACCACACATAAAAATGGTAGATTATCAGAAACTCAACAAGAAGATCTGATTTCACTATTACTTAAACAGGCACCAGGTGGTAAATATAAAGATCCACTCCATTAAAAAAATTGGAGGCTCCTAACACTTCAGTGTTGTGACACAAAAATGTAAAAAATTCTAAATATGCATAGCGCATACATTTTAAAAGGTATTGTCGAGTATTATTCATCCTAAACAGATATGTTTTTTACATGGATGATACATTGGATATAATATATGATAAGAACTGGAAACAATAGAAAACTATGAAAAATCTGGGAAACCAGGCCTGGTATTCATAGCTGACTTTGAAAAGGTTTTTGATAAAGTACGACTTGAATTTATATGTAAATGTTTGCAATATTTCAATTTTGGAGAATCTCTTATACAATTTGTTAAAGTTATGTATCGTAACCCTAGGTGTAAAATAGTAAATAATGGCTACTTCTCAAAAAAATATTAAACTGTCAATAGGAGTCATACAAGGTTATCCACTATTGGCATATCTATTTATTATGGCCATCGAAATGTTAGCTGTTAAAACCAGATCCAACAATAATATCAAGGGGCTAGAAATCCAGCACTCAAAAACAAAGGTGTCATTGTACCCTGATGATTCATGTTTTCTTTTAAATACACAATTTTGATCCCTCCATAGCCAAATAGAGGATCTAGATAATTTTTCTAACCTCTCTGGATTACAACCAAATGATGAGAGGTTTAATATATTACGTATTGGATCAATAAAAAATACAACTTTTACATCATCGTGTAAAATATATAACTTTATCTGGTTTGCCAATCCAAAATATTTTTTGCATGATTTTACAAAGGCTTCTGGTGGAATCGGTACTGTAGACCCATGAATAAATGTGTAAACTGCGACCTCTCACTAGAGAATTTGTCAGTGTAATTTTCCCATGAATGTATAGGTGTTACCCTCTACACCAGTAGTCGCCAACCGGTCGATTGCAATCAACTGGTCGATCTTCAAGGCATTCCAAGTCAATCACCAAATATTTCTGTAGAAAAGCCAACGAACGACAAAGGCTTGCACTCCTTTTTAAAATCGTGTTCAGCTGTTGCCGGTAGGTGCACTTGATTTAAAAGTCCTGCGCACCGGGTAAGCAAAGTGTTCCCATGAGACAAGCTCCGCCTACCCAGCAGACCGGCAAATCTGTGACTAAATCGAGTGCATCTACTGCACTACCCAATCGGATATCTCAAATCACCGTGGCAACAGAGTTTCCACGACCCACAGCCAACTTTAAATAGCTACTAGCCTACGTAAGATTTACAAGTAAGCCAGTGACTCAGCCCCCATCATAGGGTCAGAGGCAGATAATCCCAGTGCAGAGAGGGGAGCTGGCCAGGCAGAGACAGCAAGGGCAGTTCGTCACTCCAGTGCCTTGCCATTCACCTTTGCACCCCTGGGCCAGACTACACTCAATCATAGGACCTACTGAAGACATGAGTCTTCAGTAAAGACTTAAAGGTCGAGACCGAGTCTGCGTCCTTCTAAATGACTTCATTAGCCTACATTTTAATTTAATAAAAAATATAAATATATATAGATGGGGGGGTGCAACTCTATAATAGGAAGGTGTTCCTAATGATTGGTATAGTCAGTGTATACCATCACTGATGTTTTTGTCTAAAAATGTCCCTCTCTAATAGACACCCTAAAAGAGTGCCCCACCTCAGCCTGCTGCAGACAACATCCTTTAAATACACACCTTCCAACCATCCCTCCGTCCCTCTCTACCTTCCTCCCTCCACCCATTCCTCCCTCTCTATGTCTCTCCATCCATTCCTCTCTCCCAGGCCAGTCAATACCCCTGAATTATTTAACTCCTCCCCAGTTAATTAGATATTTAATTGACTATCTGTAGACAAATACCCCCCCCCCACACACACACACACACACACACACACATATACAAACACACAGACATACANAACACACAGACATACACACACACACACATATACAAACACACGGACATACACACACACACACACATGCACACACTCATAAATTCATGCAAATGAAGGCCCACTTGACCCCAGGGTAGATTAAACGGCGTAGTCCTCGGGGTTAGAGTTCAACAAGAGGCTGCCAGGGTCAAGCCTGCAGCTTGCTCACTAATCACTACACTGCCACTGGACATGTGTATCAGTGGACAATGGAAGGATTATTCAATCAGACCTGGGTTTTAAAACTATTTAGGGTTATTTCAATGACTTTCAAAGACATTATTTGGTTATTTTTTCAAATACTAGTTTAATATAGGAATGTATTCGGAAATACACTATTGGCATGAAACTATTTGCATGTGTTTTGGCATGTATTTTCAAGTACAAATGTTTAAAAAGACATGTATTTGAACCCAGGTCTGTTGACAATACAAGCAAGGAAGGAAAGGAAGTGACAATGGTTCAAGATCTAGTGTAACATCCACATCCTGCCCCCCAAAAAACAAGATCTACAGTAACTTCCACATCCTGCATCCCCAAAAACAAGATCCAGTGTAACGTCCACATCCTGACCCCCAACAACAAGATCTACAGTAACTTTCACATCCTGCTCCACAATAACAGAGATGCCATCACAGGTGTCTGGGAATAAAGCTATGGCCATGTTAGAGATCAGAAATACTATGCACATAATGGGGTTTGACAAAGTGAAAATTAACCCAACTCTCACAAACACATACTCCTTTCCTGCTGATAGCTGGTGTTGTTGATGCCCTAGTGATTAGGCTTTGTGTCTGAGAATATTCCCACTTCTTTCCCTCTTTCTCCCAAACACATACATGGGTGCGCACACAAACACACACATACACACCACCCTCTTCTGTCTCCACACCAGCCTTCTCTCTCATTCTCACCCAGACACTTACGTTGTGGTGTACACACTCCTTTCCCCTACTCTCCTCGAGCTCCCCTCCTCCCTCCATCCCTCCCCCTTTCTAGGTGTTTGTGTCCTCGGCATAAACATCCCTCTATCCCTCCTCCCTCCCTCTTTTCCCTTCTTCTCCACTGACTCCGCTTGCTTCAATGGACTTTCATGACAACTCATTCCATAAGGGTCCTTTTTTTCTCTCCCTCCCTCTCTTTCTCTCTTTCTCCTTCTCTCTCTCCCCAGGTGAAATATTGATGGGTTTTTTATGAATAGCTATGAAAAATTCATTCAAATTCTGAAATGAAAAAGCGTAAACATTCCTGCATCTTTCCATGCCTCCTGCATTCATTATCCTCCACACCACCCTCCCTCCCTCCCTTTTCTTCTCCTCCTCCCTCCTTCTCCTCCCTCCTTCTCCCTCATCCCTTCCAGTCTACCTGGAAATGTCATGCCTCTCTGTCTCTTTTCCCGCCACTTGGCCTAATTGCTTAATTTGACCTGCTTTCTCATCAATTAAAAGTCTGTCAGAAGGAGACAGATGGAGGATGGAGGGATGGGGGGTTTCGAAGGACAGATCAATGACAGAAGAGATCAATAAGTGAATAGAGATTGGAAAAGGAAATGAGAGAGGAATGAAAAGACGAGGAGAACAAATTGAACAGGCTGGTCTTGGCAAACAGCTACAGCATCAACAAACTTTCTCTCTTTCTCTCTCTCTCTCTCTCTCTTGGTCTGTCTTTCTGTCTCTTTCAATTCAATTTCAATTTAAGAGGCTTTATTGGCATGGGAAACATATGTTAACATTGCCAAAGCAAGTGACTTAGGTAATAAACAAAAGTGAAATAAACATAAAAAATGAACAGTAAACATTACACTCACAAAAGTTCCAAAAGAGTAAAGTAATTTCAAATGAGTTTCCACCTCATTTTGTGGGCAGTTTGCACATAGCCTGTCTTCTCTTGAGAGCCAGGTCTGCCTATGGCGGCCTGGCTCAACAGCAAGGCTATGCTCACTGAGTCTGTACATAGTCAAAGCTTTCCTTAAGTTTGGGTCAGTCACAGAGGTCAGGTATTCTTCCACTGTGTACTCTCTGTTTAGGGCCAAATAGCATTCTAGTTTGCTCAGTTCTTTTGTTAATTCTTTCCAATGTTTGGGACTAATTTGTTTGGGTCTAATTGTGTTGCTGTCCTGGGGCTCTGTGGGGTCTGTTTGTGTTTGTGAACAGAGACCCAAGACCAGCTTGCTTAGGGGACTCTTCTCCAGGTGCATCTCTCTGTAGGTGATGGCTTTGTTATGGGAGATTTGGGAATTGCTTCCTTTTAGGTGGTCGTAGAATTGAATGTCTCTTTTCTGGATTTTGATAATTAGCGAGGATCGGCCTAATTCTGCTCTGCATGCATTAATTTGTGTTTTACGTTGTACACAGTGTCTTCTTCTCCCCCTCTCTTCCTATCCCACTCAATTCAATTCAAAGAGCTTTATTGGCATGGTAAACACATGTTTACATTGCCAAACAAATGGAATAAACAATAAACTAAAGGGAAACATTAGTAAACACTGCACTCACAATTTTTTTCAAGAATATAGACATTTCAAATGTTATATTATTGGCTATGTAAGGTGTTGTAACAATGTGCAAGTAGTTGTAGTATGAAAGGGAAAATAAATGAAAAGATAAATATAGATTGCATTCACAATGTTGTTTGTGCTCCACTACACCGGCTCTGACGCTCGTCGGATGTTCCGGGCGACTGTGTGATCACACTCTCCGTCACGCTCTACGTAGCCAATGTGAGTAAGACCTTTCAACAGGTTAACATTCACAATGTCACACCCTGATCTCTTTCACCTGTCTTTGTGCTTGTCTCTCCCCCCCACCAAGTGTCTCCCATCTCCCCTCATTATCCCCTGTGTATTTATACCTGTGTGTATTTCTACCTGCGTTTTCTGTTTGTCTGTTGCCAGTTCGTCTTGTCTCATCAAGTCCTACCAGTGTGTTCCTGTGTTTCCTGCGCTCTAGTTTTTGTTTTTCTTAGTCTTCCCAGTTCTGACCATTCTGCCTGTCCTGACCCTGATCCTGCCGCCATCCTGTACCTACCTGACTCTGATTTGGATTTTGACCCTTTGCCTGCCTTGACTTACCTTTTGCCTGCCTCTCGAACTATAAAAAACTCTGAGACTCGTACTATCCGCCTCCTGTGTCTACATCTGGGTCTTAGCCTGAGCCATGACAGTACGAACTGGCCATGACTGACCAGCAGACTCAGACCAGCTCCACAACACTGTCTCCCAGCAAGGAGCCACCATTGGAAGACACAAGAAGTTACTGCAATGGCTTATGGAGGGACTCCACACCCTGGCAGAACACTATGACCATTGCTTGAGCAATTCCGCGAATTCCCTACTAGGCAGCAAACCACACCAGTAATCCCCCCGCAACCAGCAGCGCTTCTTCCCAGTCTACCCCGTATTTCCCGAGAACCTTGCTTACTTCCTCTGGAGCGCTACGCTGGAGATTCTGGAACCTGCCGGGCCTTTCTCTCCCAATGGTCCCTCAAATTTGAGCTGCAGCCTTCTTCGTTCCCCTCGGACTGCTCGAAGAAAGCGTACCTCATTACGCTGATGTCCAGGAGGGCACTCACCTGGGCTATGGCGGTGTGCAAGCAACAGGCCGCCGTTTGCCTCAGTCTGGAGGAGTTTGTGACGTTAGCGGCTGAGAGTGCCTGGAACCCTGAAACCTTGTTCAACATGTTCCTTCGTGGATTATCGGAGGTGATTAAAAACGAGCTCGCAGCCCGGGAGCTGACCATGGACCTCGACTCCCTTATAGCCTTGACTATCCAGATCGATGGGCGGCTATGGGAACGTAGGAGGGAGAGAGAATCTGTTCCTGTTGCCCTCGCTCATCCTCGATACCCACCTCGCCTCCAAGGAATCCCGGAAATCCCCGAAGTCTACATTTCCAAGTGAATCCGATGTCACCCGAGTTCTCACGGGAATCAAAAGGGCTGCTGACTTGTTTCCTCGGGAGCCCATGCAACTGGGCGAGGATGGATTGTCTCCTACTGAGCACTAACGCAGACTTAACACCAATAGCTGTCTATATTGTGGAGGTACAGGAGATTTCTTATCTACCTGCCCATTAAAAGACCAGGCTCATCAAGTAGGTACGAATATACTGGTGAGCCATACGGGGAGTGTCAATTCCTTACTTCTCGTAACCCCCTCTAACGAACCCTGTTGTGGGGAGGCCAGTCCAAATCCATCCGGGGGCTCATTGACTCTTGTGCCGACGAGAGCTTCATGGATACTTCCCTGATGTTGGAGCTGGGCATCTCCACTCAACCCCTTTCCATTCAGATTGAAGTCAAAGCTCTCTATTGCGAGTATCAGGCAACCACCGTAAATCCATGCAGTTTCTGCTCCTGGAGTCTCCTCATGTACCCATGTTTTTTGGGGTTTTCATGGCTCCAGAGTCACAATCCCCTTATGGACTGGGTTACAGGGTCCATCATGGGTTGGAGCCCATTTTGCCATGTTAATTGTTGGAAGTCGGCACAGCCTGCCCCGGGACATCTTCTTGCTGGCTTGGGAAAAACCTTGGATCGCTCCGCCGTTCCAGCGGATTAACAGGATTTACGGAAGGTTTTCAACTCTGCCCAAGCCAAATCTCTTCCGCCGCATCGACCCTACGACTGTGCTTTTAACCTTATCCCGGGCCCTGTTATTCACTCATTTCCATTTCACTATCTCCTACTGCCCGGGGTCCAATAATGTTGCTGCCTGTACTGTGTGTGCGCAGAACAAGACTCCGCGGCAAGCTCTGGCTGGCCTCCTTCAACTACTTCCCTGTCCCTCACCACCCCTGATCCCATATATCTTTGGACTTTGTCACAAGCCTCCCTCTATCAGATGGCACACCACCATCCTTACGGTGGTGGACAGGTTTTCCAAAGCCACCCATTTTATTCCCCTTTCTAAGTTGCCCTCAGCTATGTAGACGGACCAGCTCATGGTGCAGCACATCTTCCGGATCCATGGACTACCGGTCGACATGGTCTCCGATCGCGGTCCTCAGTTCTCGTCCCGGTTCTGGAAGGCGTTCTGCACCCTCATTGGGTCGTCGGCTAGCCTGTCCTCTGGTTTTCATCCCCAGCCTAATGGCTAGTCGGAGCGAGACAATCAGGACCTGGAGATGACTCTTCGCTGCCTCGTCTCCACCAATCCCACCACCTGGAGCCAGCAACTCGTGTGGGTGGAATATGCCCACAACACCCTTCCCTGTTCTGCTACGAGTCTCTCGCCTTTTGAGTGTTCCCTGGGATATCAGCCCCCACTCTTCCCGGAGCAAGAGGAAGAGGTCAGCATACCTTCTGCACAGATGTTCGTCCGTTGCTTTTGCCGTACCTGGAAGTGAGCCCGGGCCGCTCTTCTCAAGATCCCCTCCAGGTATCGACAACAGGGGGACCATCACCGGACCCCTGCTCCCCGCTACCATCTTGGGCAGAGGGTGTGGCTGTCCACTCGGGATCTGCCCCTCCAGGTGGAGTCCTGAAAACTCCCCCCCGGACCTTTCCCCACCATTAAGGTCCTTAGCCCCTCTACTGTTCGTCTTCTGTTTCCTCACACTCTCCATATACATCCCACTTTTCATGTGTCTAGGGTTAAACCTGTCTCACAGCCCTTTGATTCCTGATTTTCAAGAACGACCACTCTCCCCCGTGTCATTAACTGTCAACCGGCGTACACGGTGAGGCGCCTCGTGAAGGTTCAACTGCGGGGCAGGGAATTCCAGTACCTGGTTGACTGGGAGGGTTATGACCAAGGGGAGAGGTGCTGGGTCCCCGCTAGGGACATCCTGGACCTAGCCCTCATTACTGAGTTCCACCGCCGGCACCCCGTTCAACCAGGTATGCGCCCAGGTAGGACGCCATGTGGTGTCCCTAGAGGGGGGGGGGGTGTACTGTCACACCCTGAACTGTTTCACCTGTCTTTGTGCGTGTCTCCACCCCCCACCAGGTGTCTTCCATCTCTCCTCATTGTCCCCTGTGTATTTATACCTGCCTTTGTCTGTTGCCAGTTCGTCTTGTCCCGTCAAGTCCTACCAGCGTGTTCCCCTGTTTCCTGTACTCTAGTTTTAGTTTTTGTTAGTATTCCCAGGTCTAACCTTTCTTCCTGTCTGACCCTGATCCTGCCCGCCATTCTGTACCTGCCTGACACTGATTTGGATTACGACACTTTGCCTGCCTTGACATACCTTTTGCCTGCCCCTTGAACTATAAAAAACTCTGAGACTTTCTGTCTACTGTGTCTGCATCTGGGTCTTAGCCTGAGCCGTGATACACAATGCCGCAGGGCCAGACGGATGACAAGAATGCGTACTCAGAGCATGTGCTGACCAGCTGGCAAGTGTCTCCACAGTCTATACGGAGGAGGTCAGAGACCTGCCAGTGTGGTGCCAGGGTAAAAACCTCTCCCTCAATGTCAGCGGCCCTTGTTTGCGGATGTGAATGGATAAAATTTAATAAATATGAAAAGATTGATTGTAGGGCTAGGATAAAGGATTATAGAATTAAAAAACTGCCTAGGTTCTCTATTGGAATAAGCTTATAGGATCCTAAAATAATTACCCTTTTACATTTTAAAAATACATCTCAAAATAAAAAATTTAATTTTTCAAACAACTGAATTCAATGAACTGAGCAGGCTGGGCTGACATGCTTATAGCCTTGCTAGGACTTTAAAATATGAGCATGCATTTATAAGATTGTGCTGTTATTATTTCTATCAATATGATCTATTATTGTTACTATTCATTTTTTTCTGACTGTTTTCCAGGTTATTTGGTTAGTTCTCTTAAAAACTACCCTCATAGATATGTATGTTATCATGGGACTGCTMATTTTTCCCTCTGGCCAACGCCATTTGGTGGCTAAGGGTTTGCCTTAGGACGCAAAGGTGCGTCATGAGTCAGGGAGATGGTCTGATGGTCTTAGTGACAACAGACCTAGATGTGGTGGGAGGTTTTAGTTGGTGGAATATTAGGACAATTGCTTAAACTTCTTTCTTTTTTTTCTCATTTTTTTTGTTACCTTTATTTAACCAGGAAGGGCTCATTGAGATTTAAAATCTCTTTTTTAAGAGCATCCTGGCCAAGATAGGCAGCACCAAGTCATTACAAAAATTACAGACAGACAACATGAAAAATACAAGTAATCTAGTAAAAACCATTGAATTCACAAGAGGTGAGATCTTGCATGGAGCCCCAGACCGAGGGTGATTGACCGTCATCTTGAACTTCTTCCATTTTCTAATAATTGCGCCAACAGTTGTTGCCTTCTCACCAAGCTGCTTGCCTATTGTCCTGTAGCCCATCCCCAGCCAATTTGATCCCTGATGTCCTTACACAGCTCTCTGGTCTTGGCCATTGTGGAGAGTTTGGAGTCTGTTTGATTGAGTGTGTGGACAGGTGTCTTTTATACAGGTAACGAGTTCAAACAGGTGCAGTTAATACAGGTAATGAGTGGAGAACAGGAGGGCTTCTTAAAGAAAAACTAACAGGTCTGTGAGAGCCGGAATTCTTACTGGCTGGTAGGTGATCAAATACTTATGTCATGCAATAAAATGCAAATTAATTACTTAAAAATCATACAATGTGATTTTCTGGATTTTTGTTTTAGATTCCGTCTCTCACAGTTGAAGTGTACCTATGATAAAAAATTACAGACCTCTACATGCTTTGTAAGTAGGAAAATTTGCAAAATCGTCAGTGTCTCAAATACTTGTTCTCCCCACTGTACATGTACAAATTACCTCAACTAACCTGTACCACTGCACATTGACTCGGTACCGGTGCCCTCTGTATATAACCTCATTATTGTTATTCTTATTGTGTTACTTTTTTATTATAACTTTTTATTTTAGTCTACTTGGTAAATATTTTCTTAACTCTTCTTGAGCTGCACTGTTGGTTAAGGGCTTGTAAGTAAGCATTTCACGGTAAAGTCTACACTTGTTGTATTCGGCGCATGTGACAAATAAAGTTTGATTTGATTTGATGTGCTATATGGAGGCTGAAAAACCTGACCTAGTGAGATATACATGGAGGAGGCTTAAACAAGCTAGTCATCTTGATTTCTTCCTAGTCTCATTCTTGCTGGCATGAAAAGTTTAAAAAGTATTAATAGGAGACCGAGTGTGATCGGACCACCATCTAACTGACCTCGATATAACTCTTACAGAATGTCAACGTGGACGGGGACTTTGGAAATGTAATAAAAGCCTATTGGATATCAATTTGTTCTTAACGAAGACAAAATAATTCAGAATTGACTTTCTTTTTCTGCACAACATAGGTACAGCAGATCCCCTTATTGTAAGGGCCACTTTTAAATGTGCTTTTAGAGGCCATTCAATAGAATACTCATCATTAAAACTAAAGCAGTTTAGGTCAAAAGAGATTAGACTAATACTGTAAAGGTTTTCTTCCTGGGGTGAAGGAGAGGACCAAAATGCAGCGTAGCCAGTGCTCAACATGTTTAATTATAAGAACAAGTGAACACTACAAACAACTTACAAAATAACAAACGTGCAAAACCGATACAGACCTATCTGGTGCAGAACACAAACACAGAGACAGGTAACAACCACCCACAACGAACACAGTGAAACAACCTACCTAAATATGACTCTTAATTAGAGGAACGCAAAACACCTGCCTCTAATTAAGAGCCATACCAGGCAACCCTAAACCAACATAGAAACACACAACATAGAATGCCCACCCAAAACTCACGTCCTGACCAACTAACACATACAACAAACTAACAGAAATAGGTCAGGAACGTGACAAATACAGGAAATATAGGAAGTAACAGCACAGGTAGATGGTAATGGGAACTGTACTTTAGAGGCACAAAATAGGTTAGAGGAACAACAAATATAAATGGAGGTACTTATTCAAGAACGATCAAAAATTACAAAAATTAAGCAAATTGGATGGAAAATTGTGAAAAATTCACAAAAATTTTCAGGAATCTTTAACATAGAAATTATACCAAGAAGAATTTACAGAAACTCGTTAGAAATGTTGGAGTCATCCATGATTCACCAAATTATATTTTGAAAAAGGAAGCAAAATATTTTAAGCAATGTTTTCTTTTCAGACTCCTCCATTTCCACTGAATGATGTTAGCTGTAAGGATTTATTTCCTAATAATAATAATAATAATGTAAAATTAACAAATTTACAGAAAGCTGTGTGAAGGCCAACTTACAGAAGAGGAACTTTTTGAGGCAATAAAATATTTTCAGTCTGGAAAACCCCCAGGGCTTGACGGTATACCAGTAGAGGTATATCAGACCTCTTGAGCATGTTTTAATTACTCCTATACAAATAGTAGACTTTCAGGTACTCAACAAGAAGGTCTGATTTCATTACTACTAAAACAGGACCCAGGTGGTAAGTATAAAGATCCAGTCAATAAAAAATAAAAAAACTGGAGGTCTCTAACACTTCAATGTTGTGACGTGAAAATCCTGGCGAAATGCATAGCACATAGAATAAAAAAGTTTTTACCAGATATTGTTCATCCTGATCAGACAGGTTTTTACATGGAAGATATATTGAAGATAATATATGACAATTACTTGAAAAAATGTAACATTATGAAACATCAAAGATACCAGGCCTGGTCTTCATAGCAGATTTTGAAAAGGCGTTTGATAAAGTACGACTAGAATTTACATATAAATGCCTGGATTACTTTAATTTTGGTGAAACTCTTCTAAAATGGGTTAAAGTTATTTACAGCAACTCCAGATGTAAAACAGTAAATAATGGTTACTTCTCAGAAAGTATTGAGCTTATAAGAGGAGTTAAACAAGGCTGTCCGTTGTCTCCATATCTACTTATTATGCCCATTGAAATGCAAGCTATTAAAATTAGATCCAACAAGAACATCAAGGGGTTAGAAATCAAGGGGATAAAAACAAAAGTGTCAATGTACGCCGATGAATATAGTTTTTTCTTAAGTCCGCAATCTGGATCCCTGCACAGTSTCATTGAAGATCTTGATCACTTTTCTAGCCAATCTGGATTAAAACCTATTTACGACAAGTGTACCATATTACCTCTTCGATCGTAAACAAATACAGTGTTAACTCTACCTTGTAGTTTACCAATAAAATGGGCGGATGATGAAGTAGACATACACTACCGTTCAAAAGTTTGGGGTCACTTAGAAATGTCCTTGTTTTTGAAAGAAAAGCACATTTTTGTCTGTTAAAATAACATCAAATAGATCAGAAATACAGTGTAGACATTGTTAATGTTGTAAATGACTGTAGTAGCTGGAAACTGCAGATTTTCTATGGCATGTCTACATAGGCATACAGAGGCCCATTATCAGCAACCATCACTCCTGTGTTCCAATGGCACGTTGTGTAAGCTAATCCAAGTTTATAATTTTAAAAGGCTAATTGATCATTAGAAAACCCTTTTGCAATTATGTTAGCACATCTGAAAACTGTTGTTCTGATTAAAGAAGCAATATAACTGGCCTTCTTTAGACTAGTTGTCACGATCGTCGTAATAACATTCGGACCAAAGCGCAGCGTGATATGGGTTCCACATGTTTATTGAATGAAACGCACAAAGAAAACAATAAAGAACAAACAAAACATGAAGTAAATGAAGTGCTCACAGGCAACTACACATAAACAAGATCCCACAAAACACAGTGGGGAAATGGCTGCCTAAATATGATCCCCACGAAAATCAGCTGCCTCTGATTGGGAAACATACCAGGCCAACATAGAAATAAACAACCTAGATTACCCACCCTAGTCACACCCCGACCTAACCAAAATAGAGAATCTCTCTATGATCAGGGCGTAACACTAGTTGAGTATATGGAGCATCAGCGTTTGATTACAGGCTCAAAATGCCTAGAAACAAAGAACTTTCTTCTGAAATTCGTCAATCGATTCTTGTTCTGAGAAATAAAGGCTATTCCATGCGAGAAATTGCCAAGAAACTAAAGATCTTGTACAACACTTTATACTACTCCCTTCACAGAACAGTGCAGACTGGCGCTAACCAGAATAGAAAGAGGGGTGGGAGGACCCAGGGCACAATTGAGCAAGAGGACAAGTACATGAGAGTGTCACATACACTGGACAGAGGAACTCTGCCTAGAAGGCCAGTATCCCAGAACGCCTCTTCACTGTTGATGTTGAGACTGGTATTTTGCGGGAACTATTTAATTAAACTGCCAGTTGAGGACTTGTGAGGCGTCTGTTTCTCAAACTAGACACTCTAATGTACTTGTCCTCTTGCTCAGTTGTGCACTGGGGCCTCCCACTCCTCTTTCTATTTCTACATTCCTCTTTCCATTTCTACATTTTTCAATTTTCTTTCTCTCTTCATTGTTGGGAAGAACATGTAAGGAAGCATTTCACAGTTAGTCCACACCTGTTGTGTCACGCCTGCTCCCGCTCTTCCCCCCTGGCGCTCGAGGGCACCAGGCTGCCCTGCATCACGCACTCCTGCCATCATCTATTACGCACACCTGCCTTCCCTCGCATCAGCGATATTGGACTCACCTGGACTCACTCATCACCTGTTTATTACCTCCCCAGTTCCCCAGCTCTGTTCCCCACTTCTGCATTAATTATAATTGATCTGTGTTACCCGCGTGCTGACGCTGTTCTTGTCTCGTTCTGTGTCCGTTCCATGTTAAATGTTTGACTCCCCCTACCTGCTTCGCCTCTCCAGCATCATCCCTGTGACGTGTTGTTTATGAAGCATGTGACAAATAACATTTGATTTAATTTATCAAGCTAGTATTTTGTTTTTACAAAAAACTTTTTAGCAGTTTTGAGCTGCATCTTTCCGTCATATCGATTGTTGATATGGAAATAACATTAGAACCGTATTTTTGATACGTGTCTGTAATAATATTTCACTTAATAATATTATGATAGGTGTGTTTGTGTGCTTGCACACACCGTGTGTGGTGCATTGGAAGAATTGTCTGAGCTGTTGAGCAGTGTGTAGTTTTTCTTAATGATATGAAATATGCCGCCAACAGATGATACCGCTTGTGTATTTTGGCTACATTGGTATTTACATTTGGTGAACATTGTTTGTCAATTTCGGTTAATAGCCTATATCACTCTGGTTGTTGGAGTAATCTGGTGTATGGTGAACTTGGGCTTAAGGTGTATTTGTGAGTATATCTGGCTTTGATTATAGCCTACCCAGCCACCGACCTCGCTGCACGTCACTGCTGTAGATTTACTTCACGTGTCTGAATGCATGTGATTTATCGTGGTGAGAAATACATCTCCCAATCCATAAAAGGAGGATTTCAATCAATGTGTCGTAGTGATGCTGTAAATCAGTATGTGCCTCCCACATATTCATTCACACATGCACAGACACACACACACACATGCATGTAAAGTTGCACATGCAGATTATGAACAAACACACAAAAGCACTTATAAACACACATATACATAGACAAAGACAGGACATACAGATACAGAGACAGTCGGAGAGAAAAAATAAGAGAGAAAGGAGGAAAGAGAGAGAAAGAGACAGAGCAAGAGAGAGAAAGAGAAAGAAAGCCAGAGAGCGAAAGAGAGAGAGAGAGCAGCCAGGTTGTTCAAGATTGAAATTGGATGTCTATCCATGTCCTGAGGATGTCGGGAAATGCCTTCAAAACTGGCCACTGGGGCAAAAGTGAGGCGCTGTTACCATCAAGCTTCAGTTTTGCTACGGTGTTGTGGAGAGAAAGAGACAGACATACAGACCGAGAGAAAGCGCGAGAGAGAGAGCGAGGGAGAGACAGCGAGAGAGAGCGAGGGAGAGACAGCGAGGGAGAGCGAGGGAGAGCGAGAGAGAGCGAGGGAGAGCGAGAGAGAGCGTGAGAGAGCGAGAGAGAGAGAGAGAAAGAAAGTTGTGTTATTCTCCTCTTCATCACCTTGTTCTAATTAGTCCTCTCAGGAGAGTGAGACTCAGACCAATTAGAGTGCGTTATCAAAGAGGGTCTGGAGCAGGGTGCAGGCCCACCCTGACTCCCTCCCTCTACCTCACCCCTAGGGATAGGCCCTCATGAAAGGGCTCTCATACACACACACACACACACACACACAGTCACACACGGTCACACACACACAATCAAACACACACACAGTCACTTGCACGTGCATATTATGCACAAACACACTCACACACACACACACACAAATACAAACACACAAACTTGAGCAGACACACTGTGATAACATCATACAATGAAATTATCCCAAACTACACTACTGTGTAAAATCACATACACAAACAGTAGAGTCCAGATTGTGAAACGCTGCAGCAACTTGTCTCCCAGGCAGGCAGGCAGGCAGGCAGGCAGGCAGGCAGGCATATTGTATTGAACAACAGTTGTAGTAGTAGTAAGACCATGTCCTGTATACCATCTCCAGTATCCTCTCTCTGGGGCAACCTGCTGCCCTCACCTTTCATACTATTCCAGCCTCTAATAATGGAGACACTTCAGGTCATGAAGAAGAATTAGGTTATGAAACACTCATTCAACGTAGGCGGAAGACTTGGTTATGGAGACAATAGCATGAGCAACATAGTGGACTCAGCCAGGAGGCCCGGGCAGACACGCACCCATGCATGGACATGCACACGCACCTGACACGCATACACACACACGCATGCAAACCCTCACACGCCCACACTCCAACACAAGGACACACACATCCCTGTTTGACATGAGAGACGGATAAAAGTGTTGAATCTAGCCTGCGCTCGGAAACACAACTGTGTGTGTTTGTAACAGCTATTTTGGTATCTATAGACAAATCATAAAGTCATTTTTTAATAACAGCACTCAGTGATATGATGGCGTTCAGTGATTAGATTGTGAAAGGCTGATAGCCCATATTGGTGTGGTTCCTCAGGGCTGCATATAGAAAGATGGGTCAGGGGTGACACTCCATGGGATCAATGTCACTCATAACAGCCATATTGAACAACCTATAGCCTAGCCTAGATAGTAAAACTCGCCCCGTGTGTGAGTGGGGGAGGGGGGGGGGGGGGTGGAGGCCCAAATGTAGCCCCCACCCACAGTGAGTCTTTCCCCATCCAGGAGCAACTCTGCTGGGCCAGAGTGGCAGGCTCTCAGGTGGTAGATGTGTAGAGGGGCCAGAGAAGTGACTTCCCTCAGACTTCATTAAAGTAATCATGGCACCGATACTAACCATGTTTGGGAGAGGGGCTGAGGGGAGCGCTGAAAAACGAGATGGAGTCTTATTAGATCATCAGCCAGAACAATCCTCTCTCCTCCTCATCACAACACACACACACAGACACACACAGACACATCGAAAAACACACACTCCTTCAAATCAGAGAGACTAGGGAGATAATAATAAGGGATAGAAGAAGAATAGGAAGATAGGTTAGGGAAAAGAGTGAGGCTGGATGGGAGAGACAGTGAAGAACAAGTGGGATGAGAGAGAAGGAGATCGAGAGAGAAGTTGGAGAGGGAAAGGGGGATGAGAGGGAGTATTTGTGTATGGGGGGGGGGGGCGAAGAGGAGAAGGGAGTGCCATGTCGTTGTTAATCAAGTTTGTCTGTGGTAATCGTGTCAATGTCACTCTCAATCAGTGAGCCACAACTAGGGCTAACCAACTCCACTTTGATTGGCCTAGGCCTTGTCTTTAAAACGACCTCTACAGTGAGAGAAAGACAGAAGAAAAGAGAGAGACAGAGAGAGAGAGAGAGAGAGAGACAGAGAGAGAGAGAGAGAGAGAGATAGCTAACCCCACCTGTCTGTCAATCTCAGTTTTGTTTCTTTCATTTCTTTGCTTTGTTACTGTGACAGTATCGATTACTCTCTCTTATTACTAAAAACAAATAAAGGGTAGAGAGGAGTCAGTCTGGGTGGTGTCAGCGGACCGTTTGTGTGTGTGTGTGTGTGTGTGTGGTGTGTGTGTGTGTTGTGTGTGGGTGTGTGTGGGTGTGTGTGTGTGTGTGTGTGCGTGCGTCTGCGTGCGTGCGTGCGTGCGTGCGTGCGTGCGGTGCGTGCGTGCGTGCGTGCGTGCGTGCACGGTATGCTTCACAAAAGCCTATATCCATTACCAGCAGACAGATAATTTCTTAACTCCACATAGCCAGACTCTTTGATTCTGCATAAAGTGAACTTTAAAAATGTCTGCCTGTTTCTGTCTGATTGAGAGAGAGTGAGCAGGAGAGAGGGAGAGCAGAAAGAGAGAGAGAGAGAGATGGAAAGGAGAAAAAAAAAGAGCGAGACAGAGAGAGAGAAAGAGAGAGGGAAAGGGAGAAAAAGAGAGAGGTTGATAGTGGGTTAAGGCAGCACCAATAGTGACATTCTCAGCAGTTTTCCCCACCACAACAATATGTAAAGAGTTTGGTGGTTCGTTGGCCAAATTTGCTGGAATTGGCAGATTCACTTCCTAGAACGTGCAGCCAAAACTCTACTTCCCTTCAACCTCTGACGTTCTAAATCAGTCTTTGACCACAGCTCCGTCAGTTAGACACAAACTGCTATGGTTATGGCATGGCATGGTGTTGTGTGTGTGTGTGTGTGTGTTGTGTGTGTGTGGTGTTGTGTGTGTGTGTGTGTGGTGTGTGTGTTGTGGTGTGTGTGTGTGTGTGTGTGTGTGTGTGTGTGTGTGTGTGTGTGTGTGTTGTGGTGTGTGGTGTGGTGTGTGTGTGTGATGTGTGGTGTGTTGTGGGTGTGTGTGTGTCTGCATGCAAAACACCTGAACTTGAACTTGATTCCCAGCTGTGTGTGTTTTCTTCTCTTTTCCACTAATAGAGGCTATTTTAAAGCTTTGTTTTGGTTGTAGGAGGCTTTATTCTAAAGTCAAGTGGAGGTTCCCTGTCAATTTTGTTTCATTTCATCCTCATGCTGTGGCCTTCTCAGGAAACACCCTTCCACGAAAACAGACACACACCGATTGAGCACACACACACACTCACACACACACACACACATTTCCTCCCGGCCTACTCCCCTGTGCTCTAAATCAAGGGCAGTCCATAGCCATTTAAAACCAGTAGATGGCGATTTCGCTGATGTCATCCACGTATTCCTATGGAAATCTCCCGATGGCACATAAAGCCGGAAGCATTCGAATTTGAAGCACGCCATATTGCTGAATGGGGTTGAAGGGCACCGAAAAATTGTTAAGGATCATGGTGAAAGTGGCTAGAAATAGCAAAGGATCATGGTCGATGTAGTCATTTTCATCCTCCATGAGATAGTCAATCGGGAGCCTCCTTGTAGGATTCCGGCCCGTGATTGGTCTGTGTCAGCATGTGGTCCTGTTGTCAGAATGGATCATTATTTTATGCAATATCTCCATTTGTAGCGAACTTTAAAAGACTTCACCATGAGGTTTGAACTCAATCAAAATAAACTGATTTTAGGGGCCAAAATGGCAGTCTAAAAATGTTGTTAGGCCATTCTGTCGATCAT
Organism: Salvelinus sp. IW2-2015; assembly: GCF_002910315.2. NCBI lineage: Eukaryota > Metazoa > Chordata > Actinopteri > Salmoniformes > Salmonidae > Salvelinus > Salvelinus sp. IW2-2015. Next base: position 4,547,335 of record NC_036857.1, on the reverse strand, counting down.
AATTTACATTATAGGCATTCTAGGGCAGACCGGGACTTTTGGCACCGCTAGGTTGCTACCAGCAGAGCTCATGACTTCACGCTCCAGACCGGACACTGGGGCAGCCAGGCTAATGCATGGATCTATACTGCCCAGCTCTGGCCTGAGTGAAATAAGGTTAGTAATAAGATATAATGGCTTTGATTGATCCTCTATGTCCCTGTCCACACCAGAAACGGGCAGGAGCTGGAGCTGGAGATGGGAATGGGGCTTGGGCAGGAACTGGGACAGAAGCTGGGGCAGGAGCTGGGACTTGGGCTGGAGAAGGAGCTGGGGATGAGCCTGGGGCAGGAGCAGGGGTTGGGCATGGGAATGGGGCTGGTGGAGGAGCTGTGGCTGGGGCTGGGGCTGGGGCTGGGGCTGGGGATGGGGCTGGGGCTGGGGCTGGGACAGGAGCTTTGGAGGGGGCAGGAGGTGGGGCTGGGTATAGGGTATAAGGTATAGGGTATGAAGTATAAGGTAAGGGGTATGGCCTGTGTAATATAGTATAGAGGATATAGGGTGAAGCCTGTGTTATACATTATAGAGGATATAGGGTGGGGAATAGGGTGAGGCCTGTGTTATACAGTATAGAGGATAATAGGGCTGGGGTATAGGTGAGGCCTGTTGTTATTAGTATGGATGGTATAGGTGGGGTATAGGGTAAGGCTGTGTTATATAGTATGCGATGATATAGGGTTGGGTATAGGGTGAGGCCTGTGTTATCACAGTATAGAGGATATAGGGTGGGGTATGGGTGAGGCCTGTGTTATACAGTATAGAGGATATAGGGTGGGGTATAGGGCGAGCGGCTGTGTTATATAGTATGGATGGTATAGGGGGGGTATAGGGTGAGGCCTGTGTTATACAGTATAAGAGATTAGGTGTGGGGTATAGGGTGAGGCCTGTGTTATATAGTATGGATGGTATAGGATGGGGTATGGGTAAGGCCTGTGTTATATAGTATGGATGGTATAGGGTGGGGTATAGGGTGAGGCCTGTGTTTATACAGTATAGAGGGTATAGGGTGAGGCCTGTGTTATACAGTATAGGGATATGGGGGGGGTATAGGGTGAGGCTGTGTTATATAGTATGGATGGTATAGGATGGGGTATAGGGTAAGGCTTGTGTTATATAGTATGGATGGTATAGGATGGGGTATAGGGTAAGGCCTGTGTTTTTTTGTATATAAGGTATAGGGTGGGGTATAGGGTGAGCCTGTGTTTTTATGTATGGCGGGTATAGGGTGGGGTATACTGTAAGGTATGTGTTATATAGTATGGAGGGTAAGGGTTGGGTGTAGGGTAGGGCCTGTGTTATATAGTGTGGAGGCTATTTATTTATTTTATTTGTATTTCACCTTTATTTAACCAGGTAGGCCAGTTGAGAACAAGTTTCATTTACAACTGCGACCTGGCTAAGATAAAGCAAAGCAGTGCGACACAAACAACAGCACATAGTTACATATAGGATAAACAAACGTACAGTCAATAACAAATAGGAAATACATCTATACCACGTGTGTGCAAATGAGGTAAGATTACGGAGGTAAGGCAATAAATAGAGTATAGGGTGGGGTATAAGGTAAGGCTGTGTTAAATTGTATGGAGGGTATAGGGTGGGGTATAGGGTGAGGCATGAGTTTTATAGTATGGAGGGTACAGGGTAGGGTAGAGGGTGAGGTATGAGTTTACAGTATGGAGGGCATAGGGTGGGGTAAGGTGGGGTATAGGGTAAGGCATGTGTTATATAGTATGGGGTATAGTGGGTATTAGGGTAAGTCCTTTGTAATATAGTATGGAGGGTACAGGGTGGGGTATAGTGTAAGGACGGATTTATATTGTATGGAGGGTATAGGGTGGGGTATAGGGTGAGGCCTGTGTTATATAGTATGGAGGGTATGGGTGGGATATAGGGTAAGGCCTGTGTTATGTAGTATGGAGGGTATAGGGTAGGGTATAGGGTAAGGCCTGTGTTATATAGTATGGAGGGTATAGGGTGGGATATAGGTAAGGCCTGTGTTATATAGGGTGGTTGTAGAGTAAGGCCTATGTTATACTGTATGGAGGGTATAGGGTGGGGTTTAGGGTAAGGCCTGTGTTTTAGTTTGGAGGGTATAGGTTGGGGTAAAGGGTGAGTCATGTGTTATATTGTATGGAGGGTTAGGGTTTGGTGTAGGGTAAGGCCTGTGTTATATAGTATGGAGTGTATTGTGTGGGTTGCAGTGTTAGGCCAATGTTATATAGTATGGAGGGTATAGGGTGGGGTATAGGGTGTAGATGCTGAACCACGACAGAAACACACTGGTTTGAAGAGTGAGGAAGAACACAGACAGACAGACACAGACAGACAGGCAGGCAGCGCAGGCAGGCAGGCAGGCAGGCCAGGCAGGCAGGCAGCAGGCAGGCAGGCAGCAGGCAGGCAGGCAGGCAGGCGACCGACAGACAGACAGACAGACAGACAGACAGACAGACAGACAGACAGACACAAACAGGGTATTATGTAATCTTTAATAATCCTTGGGCCAATATACTGACTGAATGATTGATCACACCCTACTTGGCTTGATGCCACTGGGCCAATCATCAGAACCATTTTGGGGTGTTTTGGGAAAATTGATGAGTCCTAGAAAATGGTCAGTCATAGTCAGCGTATTAGTCTGATTTTATGGATGTGTGTTTGAGGCCAGACTGATTCACATACAGGTCCCCAAGGAGCCGGAGACACTTCATGTCTGTGCTGAATGCCGGAAGTCTACCAAGTACAAGCACACACACACATGCACACACACACACGCACGCACACACACACACACACACGTACACGCGCACACATGCACACGAACACACACAGACACGCACACACACACCCACACACACACACACACACTAGATTCTGGAGAAATATTCACCAGTTTATTAGTAACAGATTTTGTAGGCACATACACACAGAGGGACAAATAAAACTGAAAAACACTGGTCAACTGGCAGACATCTAGAGACAGAAATACTTACAATTGCATGTGCAGGATGATCTCACCTGCTTTGCTGAATAAACAATATTATGTAACTGATTCAATAATGACTATGGCTCATAGGATTGGCTCACACAGGCAGAGTGAGTGTCTGATGGACAGAAACTAACCATAACAGACACTGCACTTCCTATTCTCTGACTAACACAGCATGAGTGTGCCGGACCTCAGTGATCAGGGAGTATAATGATACACTCACACACACACACACTGATTAAAAAGGTAAAGAGAAAAAAAAATCTCATAATACTGGACTATCGGACCACCATCAAATTATGTTTGCTATCGCAACAAATGATCTGCTCAGACCCCAACCAAGGATCATCAAAAGCCGTGCTATAAATTCTCGGACGACCCAAAGATACCTAGATGCCCTTTCAGACGTCGGAGTACAAAAATCGGTTAACCACCTAACTGAAAATCTAAATTTAACCTTGCGTAACACCCTGAATGCAGTCGTACCACTAAAAACAAAAAAACATTTGTCACATGAGATTTGCTCCATGGTATACAAAAAATACCCGAGCCCTGAAGCAAGATTCCATGAAATTAGAACGGAATAGGCGCTCCATCAAACTGGAAGTCATCCGACTAGCTTGGAAAGACAGTACCATGCAATATCGAAGAGCCCTCACTGCTGATCGATCAATCTATTTTTCCAACCTAATTGAGGAGAATAACAACAATCCCCCCTCAAAAAATGACTTTGTCGCAAAGCTAACTAAAAAGCAGCATTCCCCAAGAGAGGATGGCTTTCACAACAGCAGTGATTAATGGCGTCAGACCAAGGCTCTGCATCTGTCCTCATGCTCCTAGACCGTAGTGCTGCTTTTGAAACAATCGATCACCACATTCTTTTGCCGAAATTTGAAACACTAATTGGTATACACGGACAAGTTCTTGCCTGGTTTAGGTCTTATCTGTCGGAAAGATATCCGTTTGTCTCTGTGAATGGTATGTCCTCTGACAAATCAATTGTAAGTTTTGGTGTTCCTCAAGGTTCCGTGTTAGGACCACTATTGTTTTCACCATATATTATACCTCTTGGGGATGTAATTCGGAAACACAATGTCAACTTTCACTGCTATGCAGATGACATACAGCTGTACATTTCGATTAAACATGGTGAAGCCCCAAAATTGCCTACCCTGGAAGCGTATGTTTCAGACATATTTGGCGGCAAATGTTTTACTTTTAAACTCAGACAAAACATAGATGCTAGTTCTAGATCCCAAGAAACAAAGAGATCTGCTGTTGGATCTGACAATTAATCTTGATGGTTGTACTGTATAGTCATCTCAAATAAAACTGTGTAGGACCTCAGCGTTACTCTGGACCCTGATCTCTCTTTTGATGAACATATCAAGAATATTTCAATGACAGCTTTTCTCCATCTTCATAACATTGCAAAAATCTGAAACATTTTGTCCAAAAATGATGTAGAAAAGCCAATCCATGCTTTTGTCACTTCTAGATTAGACTACTGCGATGCTGTACTCTCCAGCTACCCGGATAAAGCTCAAAACAAACTTCAGTTAGTGCTAAACACGGCTGCTAGAATCTTCACTAGAACCAAATAATGTGATCAAATTACTCTAGTGCTAGCCTCTCTACACTGGCTTCCTGTTAAGGCAAGGGCTGATTTCACAATTTTACTGCTAACCTACAAAGCATTACATGGGCTTGCTCCTACCTATCTCTCTGATTTGGTCCTGCCGTACATACCTACACGTACGCTACGGTCACAAGACTTATGCCTCCTTATTGTCCCTAGAATTTTTAAGCAAACAGCTGGAGGCAGGGCTTTCTCTTATAGAGCTCAATTTTTATGGAATGGTCTGCTTTTTCATGTGAAAAACGCAGACTCGGGTCTCGATCTTTAAGTCTTTACTGAAGACTCATCTCATCAGCAGGTCCTATGATTGAGTGTAGTCTGACCCAGGTATGCGAAGGTAAACAGCAAGGCACTGGAGCTACGAAACCCCCTTGCTGTCTCTGCCTGGTCTGCTCCCCTCTCTTCACTGGAATTCTCTGCCTCTGACCCTATTACGGGAGCTGAGTCACTGGCTTAATAGTGCTCTTCCATGCCGTCCCTAGGAGGGGTGAGTCACTTGAGTGGGTTGAGACATAGACGTGATCTTCCTGTCCGGTTTTGTGCCCACTCAGGCTCGTGCGGAGGAGGAGATCTTCGTGGGCTATACTCAGCCTTGTATCAAGGTAGTAAGTTGGTGGTCTGTTGATATCCCTCTAGTGGTGTGGGGGCTATACTCAGGCTTGTATCATGGTAGTAAGTTGGTGGTCTGTTGATATCCCTCTAGTGGTGTGGGGGCTATACTCAGCCTTGTATCAAGGTAGTAAGTTGGTGGTCTGTTGTTATTATTTTCTCTAGTGGTGTGGGGCTATACTCAGCTCTGTTAATCAAGGTAGTAGTTGTGGGTTGTTGATATCCCTCTAGTGGTGTGGGGGCTATTACTACAGCGTGTAAATCAAGATAGAGTTGGTGGTCTGTTGATAATCACTAGCGTGGGCGGCTGTGCTATTGGCAAAGTGGAACTGGGATTCAACTATCCCGCCTGGTGGGCGTCCCGGCTGATAATTCGGTTTGGACAGGGCCACAGGTCCCCGACCCCCCCCTATGCTCAGCCCCAGTATCTTGTGCCTGCCAGTAGTCTATGTGCTAGGGGGCTAGGACTGCTGATCTTGATTACCGACGTGTCAACTTCTCTTCTATATCTGGTGTCCTGTGTGAATTATGCTCCCTTTAATTATTTCTCTCTCCCTCTCTCCCTCCCTTCCCTCCCGGAGGACCTGAGCCCTAGGACCATGCCTCAGGACTACCTGCACTGATGACTCCTGGCTGTCCCCAGTCCACCTGGTCATGCTGCTGCTCCAGTTTAAACTGTTCAGCCTGCGGCTATGGAACGGTGACCTGTTCACTGGATGTGCTACTGTGTCCCGGACCTGCTGTTTTTGACTCTCTCTACCGCACCAGCTGTCTCAAGGTCTGAATGCTTGGTTATGAAAAGCCAACTGACATTTACTCCTGTTGCACCCTCTACAACCACTGTGATTATTATTTGACCCTGCTGATCATCTATGAACATTTGAACATCTTGAAAAACAGCCTGTACTCTTATAATCTCCACCCGGCACAGCCAGAAGACGACTGGTCACCTCTCAGAGCCTGGTTCCTCTCTAGGTTTCTTCCTAGGTTCCTGCCTTTCTAGGGAGATTTTCCTAGCCACCGTGCTTCTACATCTAGATATCTTGCTGTTTGGGGTTTTAGGCTGTGTTTCTGAATAGCACTTTGTGACATCTGCTGATGTAAAAACGGCTTTATAAATACATTTGACTGAACATTTGATTGAAAAACACACACAGGAACATAGACAAAAAATGTAATACAGAGACACATAAACAAAAACATACACACACACACACACACACAACCACACAGTTGCAAAAATTACAGAAGAGAACAAAAGGCACCCACACACACATATTAGTGGGCCAGTAGGACTATTTCTGTATTTTACGGAGTCACAAAGACTGTTCCACCAGCACCATGCTATTCTCATATCAAATATCTGTTTACATGCAGACACAAAGCTTTGAAAGTGGGCCACAGCTCATAAAAACCTCTTTATATCTCTCACCACAGAAGAGTGACACAATACATGAGAGCTCCAATGTGTTCTTGTGTGATATTGTGTATTCTGTGTATGCTGTAGGCATGTGTGTATTATTGCATAGTGTGTGTGTGTGTGTGTGTGTGTGT
>NC_036857.1:4512519-4540480 GCF_002910315.2 Salvelinus sp. IW2-2015 | reverse complement strand
GCCGGCTACCTAGTCCCAACCACTGCCTCAAGGTTCTCGATGCCTTGGTTGTTTGTTTAAGTAAACACGCCAACTGACATTATAACGCCTGATTTGCACCCTCGAAACCAATGATTATGTTGAGCCCGCTGATGGCAGTGCTTATGGACCATATCTTGAACAGATCTGAGACCAAGCAGCCTGTACCTATAATCCACCCGGTCACAGCCAGAAGACGACTGTCACCTCTCCAACTGCCTGGTCCCTCTCTAGGTTTCTCATAAGGGCGCTAGCTCTAGGAGCTTTGTCAACGGCACCGTGTTCTACATTATGGGGGACTTTAAGGATACTTTGGCGGTGGTTGGGGGTTGGTAAAGTGACTGTGCCTGAATCACACTGTTGTGACCAATCTGCTGATGAAACAACGGCTTAGAAAATACATCTGTATCTGAACATTTGATGGAAATAGATCGAGCCCACGGACTTCTATTAGCCAGCGATATAATAATGTACTATACAGAGGTACAACCATATTCTACCAAAGAACTGAGCACTACACCACACTACTACAACGCAAACATCAACCACACGAGTTGGCTAAAAATTACAGAAGTAGATTATACCAATGGAATCAGCCTGACACACACATATTAGTGGGCCAGAAGGACTAATTCTTGTATTTTACGATCGAGCAAAGCTGTCTGCGAGCCAGCAACCATAGGCTTGATCTCATATCAAATATCTGGTTACAGCCAGACACAAAGCTTTGAAAGGGCGCCGACAGCCTTCATTATAAAACCCGGCTTGTTGATAGCCTCTCAGCCCCGAAGAGGACACCAATACAGTAGAGAATCCAATGTCCTACCTCCTGTGAATGTTCTGTTAGTTCCTGTGTATGTTGCTTGTAAGGCATGTGTATAAGCAAGGGGTGGGTGTGGTTGGTGGTTGTGTGTTGTGTGTTTTGTTGTGGAGTTGGGGTGTGCGTGTATCATGTGCGTGTGTGTTGTGTGGTGTGTGTGTCAGTGTGCTGTTTGGATGCGTGCGCTGTGTGGGCTAACTCCGTGCGGCGTGCGTGGCGTGTGCGTGCGCTGTGGGCCGGTGTCGATTTGGTCTCCCCACCTCTTCTGCGTAAACACAAAGTAGGCTCGTGTTCGTTGAAATCCCTCCAATCTTTTCCCAACTTTTTTTTCCAGCCCTTCTCCGCACTCAGTGAACAGCCCGCCCTCAGCCTGCTTTCTGTGAAGTTCACAGCCTCCACCAGCTAACAAGCTCGCCTGCCTTCGAGCGCGGGCTTCGGAACACTAGCCTCTCGACTCGCCCAACATGCTCTGCCTCAGACGGATGTGCTCTGAATCACAGCCTCTCCATGTCGAGACACTTAGCATGTTCGTTCTTCTGGATTGGCCCCTGTTTTTGGCTCGCGTCTGAGTTCAGCCCGGCGCTTCCCCCTCTGAACTCGACTCAGCCCTCTCCACCTCCCAGCATACTACGTCGTTTCTCTGCTCCCGGTGCTCATTGCGTCCTGGCTTTCCTAAATAGCATGACAGGCCCTGTCTCTGCCACTCTGCTGAATAATTGGCCTCCGCCTTGCCGTTGTGCTGACCCTATTGGATATGCCCACTGAGCTTCCTTTCGTTTCCTGGATCTTGTGGCTTCGATAGCCACATGTCGTTTTCCTGCCTGCTTTATCCCCTCTCGACAGCTGCCGCTTGACGAGGCTTCTCCGACTCTCAGCCTAACAGTCCCTCGTTCTCTCAGTCCCGGGCTTCCTGCAATCCAGTCCGCGTCCGACGGCTGCTAAAGGAGCACTGCATCAGCCTGGGCGCCTGAATCAGGTACAGCCTCTCCACTCTGCTAAGAGCATCTGCCGTCGAGGTCGCGGGCTCCTGTTAACACGAAGCCTGGCTTTTCACTATCGTCAGTCTAACAGCGTTTCCTTGATGGCAGTCGGGCTCTGCGCTATATCTCCACACCCCTGCGCATCTGCTGCTAATGATCCTAAACGGCTGTCAGCGCGGGCGTTGTCCGTAATCTGAGAGCTCTTGCGCTGCACTCTGGGCTAATAGCTATCGGGCGCCTTTTTCAGCCTGGGTCTTCTCTGTGAAACACATGCGCCTGTCGCATCGTTCATTGCTCTAACATGCGCGCGCGCTCAGCCGCTCTCTCCGAATTCACATACTTCACCTACTCAGCTAACATCCGGCTCGAGGCCTGGCTCCTGATCACGAGCCTCTTCACTCAGCTAACAGCCCGCCTCAGCGGCTTCCCGAACACATGTAACCTAACACTTTAAACCATGCTGTTCCAGGAGTGTTCATGAAAGTAAAAGATCTTGGCGGCTATTCTCAACAGCTAGCTGAGCTGAATGAGCAGAGCCCCTCCCCTTTGTTCTCTCTCTCTTCCTCTCTCTCTCGCTCGTCTCTCTTCGCTCTCTCCACTCTCGCCTCTCTCTATCTCTGCCTGCCCCCTCCTACCTAACCCCATTAAGTCCTTGTCCTTGCCTAGACACCCAACCAGCCTCCACTACACATCTAATCCATTTGTCTCTATTTCTCACTCTCCACGGTCAGATCCCCCCACCCACTCATGTAGTTTTCTTCCATCTCTAACTCAAACTCCCCTATCCCGCCATTTCTCTCCTCCCCCCGTACCCCTACCCTTTGTCACTCTCTCCCTCTCCCCAGTGTGAGATAACTTAAGTAGTACCTCATGGTTGTGCTTTCCCCCCTCTCTAACTCCTTCCCCCTACCTCTGCATTCCCGCTTCACTCTCTCCCAAACAACTTCTCCCCTACCCAAACTGACAGAGTATTATGCCTTGAAGCGTGCTTACCCCCATGCTCTCCCGCCTCTCTTGCCCCCTCACCTCTCCCCCCGGCACCTCACAGGTCCCCTCCCCCTCCACACAGTCCTCTTCTCCTCCCTCCTCCGCCTCTCCCCCCTCCTCCACACAAGTCCTCTCTCCTCCCTCTCTCTCGCCTCTCTTCCCCCGCACTCACAGTTCCTCTCTCCCTCCCCTCTCTCTCGCCCTCTCTCCACACTTCACAGCCCTCTTCCCGCACTCTCATTAGCCTCTCCTTCCCCTTCTCCGACCAGTCCCGCTCTCCCCCAGGCCCTCTCTCCTCACATCTTTCTCCCCCCCTCTCTTCGCCCTCTCTCCCCGCTCCTCGCCTCCCCCCAAGCTTCACAGCCCTTGCTCCCCAGCTCTCCAGAGCCTTGCCTTCCCCCTTCTCTCCACAGTTCCTCTCTCCCCAGCCCGCTCTCCCCCAACAGTCTCTCTCCCCCCTCCTTCTCCCTCTCTCCCCCGCTCTCCTCGCTCCCCCCAAGGCTTGCACAGCCTCTCTCCCACTCTCACAGTTCCTCTCTCCCGCCCCCTCCGCCTCCTCCTTCCTCTCACAAGTCTCTTCTCCCCTTTTCTCACCCTCCTCCCCCGCCCACCCTCTTTCTCTCCCTCCCCCTCACCCTCCTGTTTTCTCTTCCCCCTCCTCTCGTCCACCCCCCCGCCGTCCCCGTCCCCCCCCCAGAATCCCATTGAGACAGAGAAGGATTCCTGAGCACGGGGATTGAACTCCCAAAGGTGGAAGCCAACTTTATTTGTTAGCTTCGACCCACTCGCGTCCTTAATTGATATTCACCAATGCTAACTGGGTTTATACATCTGGAGCCAATATTGATCCAGAGAAGAAGACATAAATAAAATGTAAACCCCTCCACCAATGCACAGCATAAGGCGTAATTAAATTGCGGACAAACATCATTTTAATAGTTGATATTGCCCATGGTAATTATTTATGGCCATCGAGCGGTCCGGCACACAGAGACCTAATCAGATATTACAGTAGGGCCATGACAGCGGGCGCCCCAGGGGAGGCCTAGCCCAAATGAAGGCCTGGGGGTGATGGGGCGAGGCTGCCCAGGCCAAACCACAGCACGTCTGTTTGACGGGAACCAGATGTAACCTCCGTTTGAACGCTCTTAAGTGAAAAGACTGGAGAGGATTGATAGGGTTCAGGTTATAACATGGAAACTTACCAACGAGAAGAGAAAAGAGTAGGAAGAAGGAGAAAGAGATGAGAAAGGAGAGAGTAGTGAAACAGAAGTTGGTGTGTGTGTGGTGTGTGTGTGGTGTGTTGGTGTGTGTGTGTGTGTGGTGTGTGTGTGTGTGTGTGTGTGGTGGTGTGTGTGTGTGTGTGTGTGTGTGTGTGTGTGTGTGTGTGTGGGTGTGTGTGTGGTGTGTGGGTGTGTGGTGTGGTGTGGGTTTTTTTTCTATACGCTTTATGTTGGCAACATACTTCCATAGCAACTGCTACATCACAGTTTTTCAACTGAAATCAATTGGACCAAACCACAAGTTCCATCATCAAACAAAACAGATATAACAGGAGTTTGTGAATTGGTAGACGCATTTAAAGGGCTATATACACTACTTTCCCGAGCAGATTAAGTTTGAGATAGCAATTGTTATGTCTCATGTGTCCAGAGAAGTCTAGGACATGATAAAAAATCCACAAAAGTAATCCTAAAGTGGAACTGACAGTGTTTAAGCAAACATGGAAAAATCCAATTAAATCTGTCATATACACCCCAAGGAAGAAAAACCACCTTTCTTTAGATTTTCTGACAAGCGATCACTTAGATATGGTCATTCCCACATGTTTCATACATTTCTAGATGTGTTGGAATGACGGATGCTAAGCATTTATTCTTATAGCAATTCCAAGCAAAAACTTCTATACAATAAGGTGGAGAAAGTGAATTAAGAGGGAGACCCAACTTGCAGTAAATAAACCTAAAAAAAAAATCTACTTGTTCAGAGTTCACAAAACCACCGCCATGCAGGAAGAATGTAGGATATTGTCCATCAACACAAGGCTTCAACAAAAGTTCAGGTGATGCAACAGGCCAACAACCCAAAACACAGAAGTAAATCAACAACAGAATGGCTTCAACAGAAGAAAATACGCCTTCTGGAGTGACCCAGTCAGAGTCCTGACCTCAACCCGATTGAGATGCTGTGACATGACCTCAAGAGAGCAGTTCACACCAGACATCCTAAGAATATTGTTGAACTGAAACAGTTTTGTAAAGAGGAACGGTCCAAAATTCCTTCTGACCGTTGTGCAGGTCTGATCCGCAACTACAGAAAATGTTTGGTTGAGTTTATTGCTGCCAAAAGAGGGTCAACCAGTTATTAAATCCAAGGGTTCACAAACATTTTCAACCCTGCACTGTGAATGTTCACATGGTGTGTTCAATAAAGACATGAAAATGTATAATTATTTGTGTGTTATTAGTTTAAGCAGACTGTGTTTGTCTATTGGTGTGACCTAGATGAAGATCAGATCACATTTTATGACCAATTTATGCAGAAATCCAGGTATTTACAAAGGGTTCACACACTTTTTCTTGCCACTTTATCACTGTAGGCTGTGTTTCATCTTACAACAGCTACATAGAGGCAGTATTTAGTCTAATGTTACAACGTATGCATCAATATTAAACTAATTGGCACAATTTTCATTATAGATAACATCAAACAAAAAACGTGGGTACACTTTCAGTTATTGTGAAAACGTTCATCACCTTTCAATGACTTAACATTGGAATGTAAATGTGTATACATATTCAGATTGAGTAATCTTCCTAAAATGTGTATAGTATGCCAAGTTATTTAGCTACATGTATTTACTACCACAGCATGGAGAGGAATCCGTGGAGTGAGCTGGACATGTGACTATCCGCCAGGCTTCCAAGGTTAGGCATCTTTCGTTTTTAGGAGATTACCACGTGTATATACATTTTGTCTGCTAGCAACAGTTACATTTTCTTATCTACCAAGGTGCATGGTGTACCTCGGCAGACACTGGTGGACAGGCTGAGCGATCGGGTGACCCATGGTTGTCACAGTGGACCACCCACATTGCTTGCACCAGGATGAAAAAGATAATTTCTCTGGTGCAGAAATGTATCTACTGTGCCAGCCATGGGTTCCCCTTCACCAGACAGAGGCTGATGAAATACGCTGACAAAATACGCAGGTATTTGGTGTTCTATGTGTTTATGTATGTAGAATGCTGGACTGACTGTTCTCAATGTATGTGATGTAAATGTGGATGTGTATGGTGATGCCAAAACAAATATTTTCATCCTGGATGGACAATTTTATATTCTATTCTATTGTAGGTTTCAGCACCCAGGGGAAACAATCCCACCACTGGGGAAGAGGTGGTGGGAAATGTTTAGGAGGAGGCACAAGAACCTGAGCATGAGGAGGCCGGACACCCTGGACAGGGGGAGAGCTGAGTGTGCCACATGTCCGACGATGGACACCTTCTTCACTTCTTATGAGAAGCACTTGGAGGAGAGTGGGTTGAGGCAGAAACCCAGACAAATCTATAACTGCGATGAGTCTGGATTGTGTAGTGACCAGAGCAGGCACAAAGTGCTGGTTCCCCGGGGAGCAAAACACGTGTACCCTGGTCACACCACCATAGCAGTCTCGTCTGGAGTCCCTGCCCCTGCAATTCAAATACAGCCACCTCCACAGGTAAACACATGTTCAATTACAAAAAAAGGAATGTTTGTTATGTTTTATAAAACTGCTATGTTTTTTTCCACTCTTTACATATCCACAGTCCATAGCACAGCCCTCAAGGCATGTCCACTTCCTCCAAAACTTCTGCAGCTTCCTCCAGAGGTGTTGATGTAAGAAAGTTAAAACGGGTTTTCATGCTCTGTCTAACAGTACTTTTTCTCTCAACTGCAGCACAGAAAAGGAAGAGAAAAGCTCCACCGGCTACCTCTGTCACGCCACCCAAGGCACCACTCTCAGGTATTAAATCATCTGTTTGTTTTTCCTCTCTCTCAGTTGTATCAATTACTATTGTTGCTGTAGTACTTCCACATTTTGCAAAACCATGTTAATCAATGTTATGTTTTTTTTTTCAAATTTAAGAGTGTGATCCACCTGCAAGCTCCCCGCAGGAGTGTAGGTTCGAGGTGCCATGGGTGTGCTGTGACTTCTGCCAGCACTGGTTCCACTGCAGGTATGTGCAGTGGGATCCAGAGGTGGCAGTAGAGCTGGATTTTTATTGCGATTTTTGTTACATTACAGGGATGGAGGTCAAGATTTAATAGTTTGTTTTGTTTGTTTTCATATGAAATTATTTATTTGTAATATTATATATTATATTATATATATTTATTCACCCCATCTTGTGTATTTCTTCCTTTACTTTCCAAGTGCATCTCAGCAACACAAACTCCAACAGTGTTTTCATTGTTTATGTCACTGCACAGTTGTTTTGTTATGTATTTGATGTAAATTATTCACACTCATTTGTATTTTAATATTAAGCTGTTATCTACTTTCTCAAAACATAAGATTAATCTGTAAAATAAAGTATAAGACATTATTTGGTTACAACACTGAATATGTTGGTGAATAACCATTTTTTAAGAGTCCACAGGAGGGAGGATGGACTACGCAAGAAAGGTTGAAAGGTCATTTTCTTTTACCTTGAAGGCTAGCCAACTGGTCAACTATCTAATAAACCCTTCGAATATGAGGTTTGTGTCTGATTTTTGAACAAAATTTTTATCGATATATCTTGTAATTGAACAAGATACTAAAGTGGCCAATAACTGGGAACCGTATGCCGATAATACGGGATGTATTTCTTTTGCTAAGCCGCTTATCAAAAAGCTGAGAGTAGTATTTCCACTGAAATGTCAAACATGCTAATTGCTAACCCATTAGCAAAAAAAATTACAACACCAATAATCACAAGATAACACTGTTGAAGGTAATGTATTTTGTAAAGGCTGTTGCATATACCGATAATACGGGGTGGTACGCTCACCAAATGACACCTGCATCTCTAGCTGTAGGCACTGTAAAATGATATGAGGGGGAAAAGTCGGTCACTCCCCCAATGACATGACATCCTCCTAGCAGCTAGCTAGCTGTTTTGTTCCCCGAGCCACTGAGTTATAGCTTTTGCCTTATGGCAAGGTTCTCCATCATGCTGGAAAAGGCATTGTTCATCACCAAACTGTTCCTGGATGGTTGGGAGAGGTTGCTCTCAGAGGATGTGTTGGTACCATTCTTTATTCATGGCTGTGTTCTTAGGCAAAAATGTGAGTGAGCCCACTCCCTTGGCTGAGAAGCAACCACACACATGAATGGTCTCAGGATGCTTTACTGTTGGCATGACACAGGACCGATGTTAGCGCTCACCTTGTCTTCCCTGGACAAGCTTTTTTCCGGATGCCCCAAACAATCGGAAAGGGGATTTATCAGAGAAAATGACTACCCCAGTCCTCAGCAGTCCAATCCATGTACCTTTTGCAGAATATCAGTCTGTCCCTGACGTTTTTCCTGGAGAGAAGTGGCTTCTTTGCTGCCTTTCTTGACACCAGGTCATCCTCCAAAAGTCTTCGCCTCACTGTGTGTGCAGATCCACTCACACCTGTCTGCTAACATTCCTGAGCAAGCTCTGTACTGGTGGTGCCTTGATCCTGCAGCTGAATCAACTTTAGGAGACGGTCCTGGTGCTTGCTGGACTTTCTTGGGCGCCCTGAAGCCCGGCCGCCATCGAACAGCTACGCTGGCCGTTTTTACATTAAGCTGGACCTGCTGAGTGCCTATAATTTGATCCGCATCCTGAAGGGGATGAATGGAAGATGGACTTCAGCATGATGTCTGGGTACTACGAATACCTGGTGATGCCTTATGGATTAGCAAATGCTCCGTTGGTGTTCCAGGCATTCGTTAACGAGGTATTCCGGGACCTGCTTGGGCGTCAGGTGGTCATATATATCGACAACATCCTGATCTACTCGGCCACCTTGGAGGAGCACATAGCCCACTCACAGTATCATCCAAAGGTTTTTCTGTATTTTTGCTATTTTCTACATTGTGGAATAATAGTGAAGACATCAAAAGTATGAAATAACACATATGGAATCATGTAGTAACCAAATTATATTTGAGATTCTTCAAAGTAGCCATCCTTTGCCGTGTTGACAGCTTTGCACACTTTTGGTATGCTCTCAAATCAAATCACATCAAAGTTTATTTGTCAAGTGCCCCGAATACAACAGGTACAGTGAAATGCTTACTTACAGGCTCTAATCAATAGTGCAAAAAATGGTATTAGGTGAACAATAGGTAAGTAAAGAAATAAAACAACAGTAAAAAAGACAGGCTATATACAGTAGCGAGGCTACATACAGACACCGGTTAGTCAGGCTGATTGAGGTAGTATGTACATGTAGATATGGTTAAAGTGACTATGCATATATGATGAACAGAGAGTAGCAGTAGCGTGAAAGAGGGGTTGGCGGGTGGTGGGTGGCGGGACACAATGCAGATAGCCCGGTTAGCCAATGGGCGGGAGCACTGGTTGGTGAGCCCAATTGAGGTAGTATGTACATGAATGTATAGTTAAAGTGACTATGCATATGATAAACAGAGAGTAGCATCAGGGTAAAAGAGGGGTTGGGGGGGCACACAATGCAAGTAGTCCAGGTAGCCATTTGATTACCTGTTCAGGAGTCTTATGGCTCGGGGGTAAAAACTATTGAGAAGACTTTTTGTCCTAGACTTGGCGTCTTGCGGTCAGAGGCCGAGCAATTGCCGTACCAGGCAGTGATGCAACCAGTCAGGATGCTCTCGATGTTGCAGCTGTAGAACCTTTTGAGGATCTCAGGACCCATGCCAAATATTTTTAGTTTCCTGAGGGGGAATAGGATTTGTCGTGCCCTCTTCACGACTGTCTTGGTGTGTTTGGACCATTCTAGTTTGTTGTTGATGTGGACACCAAGGAACCTGAAGCTCTCAACATGCTCCATTACAGCCCTGTTGATGAGAATGGGGGTGTGCTCGGTGCTCCTTTTCCTGTAGTCCACAATCATCTCCTTAGTCTTGGTTACGTTGAGGGATAGGTTGTTATTCTGGCACCACCCGGCCAGGTCTCTGACCTCGTCCCTATAGGCTGTCTCATCGTTGTCGGTAATCAGGCCTACCACTGTTGTGTCGTCTGAAAACTTAATGATGGTGTTGGAATCGTGCCTGGCAATGCAGTCGTTGGTGAACAGGGAGTACAGGAGGGGACTGAGCACGCACCCCTGGGGAGCTCCAGTGTTGAGGATCAGAGTGACAGATGTGTTGCTACCTACCCTCACCACCTGGGGGGCGGCCCGTCAGGAAGTCCAGGATCCAGTTGCAGAGGGAGGTGTTTAGTCCCAGGATCCTTAGCTAAGTGATGAGCTTTGAGGGTACTATGGTGTTGAACGCTGAGCTGTAGTCAATGAATAGCATTCTCACATAAGTGTTCCTTTTTTCCAGGTGGGAAAGGGCAGTGTGGAGTGCAATATAGATTGCATCATCTGTGGATCTGTTTGTCTGTATGCAAATTGGAGTGGGTCTATGGTTTCTGGGATAATGGTGTTGATGTAAGCCATTACCAGCCTTGTGAATGTTGACCTGTTTAAAGGTCTTTCTCACGTCGGCTACGGAGAGCGTCCTCACACAGTCGTCCGGAACAGCTGATGTTCTCATGCATGACTCAGTGTTGATTGCCTCGAAGCGAGCATAGAAGTGATTTAGCACGTTCGGTAGGCTCGTGTCACTGGGCAGCTTGCGGCTGTGCTTCTCTTTGTAGTCTGTAATAGTTTGCAAGCCCTGCCACATAAAACAAGCGTCGGAGCCGGTGTAGTATGATTCAATCTTAGCCCTTTATTGACGCTTTGCCTGTTTGATGGTTCGTCGCAGGGCATAGAGGATTTCTTGTAAGCTTCCGGGTTAGAGTCCCGCACCTTGAAAGCGGCAGCTCTACCCTTTAGCTCAGTGTGAAAGTTCCCTGTAATCCATGGCTTCTGGTTGGGGTATGTACGTACAGTCACTGTGGGGACGATGTCCTCGGTGCACTTATTGATAAAGCCAGTGACTGATGAGGTTGTCAACTAGCTTCATGAGGTAGGCACCTGGAATGCATTTCAATTAACAGGTGTGCCTTGTTAATTTGTGTCATTTTTTTCATTCTTAATTAATGCGTGTGAGCCAATTAGTTGTGTTATGACAAGGTAGGGGTGGTATACAGAAGAGAGCCCATTTTGGAAAAAAATACCAAGTCCATATTATGGAAAGAACAGCTCAAATAAGCAAAGTGAAACGACAGTCCGTCATTACTTTAGGAAATCAATGTCTGTCAATCCAGAAAATGTCAAGAACTTTGAAAGTGTCTTCAAGTGCAGTCATAAAAACCATCAAGCGCTATGATGAAACTGTCTCATAAGGATCGCTAAAGGAAAGGAAGACCCAGAGTTACCTCTGCTGCAGAGGATAAGTTCATTAGAGTTACCAGCCTCAGAAACCGGCAACTTCTTAGGGATAGGGGGCAGTATTTGGACGTTTGGATGACTGAGGTGCCCAAAGTAAACTGCCTGTTACTCAGGCCCAGAAGCTAGGATATGCATACAATTGGTACTATTGGATAGAAAACACTCTAACGTTTCTAAAACTGTTAAAATAATGTCTGTGCGTATTACAGAACTGATATGGCGAAAACCCGAGGAGAATCCATCCGGAATATTTTCTTTTTTAGGTCACCACTCATTGAAATGGCTGTCTATGGGAAAATCAGGAATAGCTCCCAGATTGCAGGTCCTAGGGCTTCCACTAGATGTCAACAGTCTTTAGAAAGAGTTTCAGGCTTGTTTTATGGAAAATGAGCTAGAATTTGTAGTTTTTCTAGGTGGCTCCCATTTTGGCTGTAGTATTGTGGCGCGCATGGATGAGGGCGCGCACTTCGTTATTTATCTCCGGTAATGAACATACTATTCTCCGTCTTAAATTTTATCGTTTATATACATATTAGTGTACATGAGGATTGATTAGAAACATTGTTTGACTTGTTTGGACGAAGTTTATTGGTAACTTTTGGGATTCCTTTGTATGCATTTTGAACGAGGGAAACCGGGGGAATCAAGCGCGCAAACATATAAAGAAGGACTTTATCAAACAAAACAACCATTTGTTATGTAGCTGGGACCCTTGGGATTGCGATCAGAGGAAGATCTTCAAAGGTAATTGATTTATTTTATTGTTATTTCTGACTTTCGTGATGCCTCTGCTTGTTTGGAAAATGTTTGTAATGCTTTTGTACGCGGGGTGCTGTCCTCAGATAATCGCATGGCATGCTTTCGCCATAAAGCCTTTTTGAAATCTGACAAAGCGGCTGGATTAACAAGAAGTTAAGCTTTTAACCTTTTTGGGCTAGGGGGCAGTATTCGGAATTTCGGATGACTTACGTGCCCAAAGTAAACTGCCTGTTACTCAGACCCAGAAGCTGGGATATGCATATAATTGGTAGATTTGGATAGAAAACACTCTGAAGTTTCTAAAACTGTTAAGATAACTTCTTATGGCTAGGAGGAGTCACAAAGAGAGGAGTCACAAAAAGCAAAAATAGAGATAAAATGAATCACTAACCTTTGATGATCTTCATCAGATGGCACTCATAGGACTTCATGTTACACAATACATGTATGTTTTGTTCGATAAAGTTCATATTTATATCCAAAAATCTTTGTTTACATTGGCGCTTTATGGTCAGTAATGTTGTGCCTCGAAAACATCCGCCGAATTTTCAGACAACCACATCAATTTACAGAAATACTCATAATAAACTTTGATAAAAGATATAACTATTATACACAGAATTATGGATATACTTCTCCTTAATGCAACCGCTGTGTCAGATTTCAAAAAAGCTTTACGGAAAAAGCAAACCAGGCAATAATCTGAGTACAGCGCTCAGACACAATAACAAGCCATGCAGATATCCGCCATGTTGTGGAGTCAGTAAAAGTCAAAAATAGCGTTATAAATATTCACTTACCTTTGATGATCTTCATCAGAATGCACTCCCAGGAATCCCAGTTCCACAATAAATGTTTGATTTGTTCGATAAAGTCCAACATTTATGTCCAAATACCTCCTTTTGTTAGCGCGTTTGGTAAACAAATCCAAACTCACGAAGCGCGGGCAGATCCAGGCGAAAGTTCAGACGAAAAGTTCAAAAAGTTATATTACAGTTCGTAGAAACATGTCAAACGATGTATAGAATCAATCTTTAGGATGTTTTTAACATAAATCTTCAATAATGTTCCAACCGGAGAATTCCTTTGTCTTTAGAATTGCAATGGAACGCAAGCTAACTCTCACGTGAACTCGCGTAATCAGCTCATGCCACTCTGGCAGACCCCTGACTCATTCAGCTCCCATTCCCCCCTCCTTCACAGTAGAAGCATCAAACAAGGTTCTAAAGACTGTTGACATCTAGTGGAAGCCTTAGGAAGTGCAATATGACCCCATAGACACTGTATATTTGATAGGCAATGAGTTGAAAAACTAAAAACCTCAGATTTCCCACTTCCTGGTTGGATTTTTCTCAGGTTTTTGCCTGCCATATGAATTATGTTATACTCGCAGACATCATTCAAACAGTTTTAGAAACTTCAGAGTGTTTTCTATCTAATACTACTAATAATATGCATATATTAGCTTCTTGGCCAGAGTAGCAGGAAGTTTACTCTGGGCACGCTTTCATCCGAACGTGAAATGCTGCCCCCTATCCCAAACAGGATAATGTCTGTGAGTATAACAGAACTGATGTGGCAGGCGAAAACCCGAGGAAAATCCATCCAGGAAATGGGATTTTTTTGATGTGAGTGGTTTTCCATTGAAATCCTTTTGGCTATATATGGGTTTAGCGCCCAGATTGTAGTTCCTATGACTTCCACTAGATGTCAACAGTCTTTAGACATGGTTTCAGGCTTGTTTTTGAAAAACGACGAAGAATAAGACCTTTTGGTAAGTCGTCTTTGGAATCATGGTTTGCGCGCATGACTGTGTGCGCGCTCTTCGTTCTTTTTCCATTCTATTGAATACACTATTGTCCGGTTTATATATTATTGATTATTTAGATAATTGACAACCTGAGGATTAATTATAAACATCGTTTGACATGTTTCGATGAAATTTACCGGTACTATTAGGATGTATTTGTCTGGATGTTTTGACTGCCTTTGAGCAAGTGGATTACTGAATAAAACGCGCCAACAAAACTGAGTTTTTGGGATATAAAGAGGGACTTTATCGAACAAAATGACCATTTATTGTGTAGCTGGATTGCCAGTAGAGGAAGATCTTCAAATGTAAGTGGTTTATTTTAACGCTATTTCTGACTTGCGTGACGTAAGCAGGGCGCTGTCCTCAGATAATTGCATGGTATGCTTTCGCCGTAAAGCCTTTTTGAAATCTGACAAAGTGGCTGGATTAACAAGAAGTTAATCTTTTAACCGATGTATAACACTTGTATTTTCATGAATGTTTATTATTACTATTTTTGTAGTTTGAATTTTGCGCTCTGCAATTTCACCAGATGTTGTCGAGGTCCCACTGAGCAGAAAGAAGTTAAACTCTTTGGGGCAGGTGGGACGGTAGCATCCCACCTGGCCAACATCCAGTAAAATTGCAGAGCGCGAAATACAAAATGAGTAATATTAAACATTCATGAAAATACAAGTGTTGTACACCATTCTTTAGCTTACAATCTTGGTAATCGAACCGCTTTGTCCGATTTACAAAAGGCTTTACGGCAAAAGCATAGCATTTGATCGTCTGAGGACAGCGCCTCACCCACTTCCTGCATTCACATAAATTCATAACCTGCACAGGTGTCACAAAACTGAAAAATAGTGATAAAATAAATCCCTTACCCTTGAAGATCTTCATCTTTTTGCAATCCAAAGGGTCCCAGTTTTGTTTTGTTTGATAAAGTCCTTCTTTATATCCCAAAAATGTCCGTTTATTTGGCACATTTGATTCAGAAATCCACCTGTTCCAACTCGCCCAACATGCCTACAAAATAATTTAAAACGTTACCTGTAAACTTCGTCCAAACAATTCAAACAACGTTTCTAATCCAACCTCAGGTACCTTAACCCATTTTGAGATGGTTTGGTATGAGTTGGACTGCAGAGTGAAGGAAAAGCAGCCAACACATGCTTAGCATATGTGGGAACTCATTCAAGACTTTTGGAAAATTACTCCAGGTTAGTACATCATGAAGCTGGTTGAGAGAATGCCCAGAGTGTGCAAAGCTGTCATCAAGGCAAAGGTTGGCTACTTTGAAGAATCTCATATATAATTTTTTTGCATGTCAAAGAGGAGAAGTGCCAGTTCCATCAGGCTACCGTCTCCTTCTTGGGTAATTGGATCGGCCCGCAGGGAGTGGTTATAGAGGAGAGGAAGGTCGATGCAGTCAGGGCATGGCCAGTCCCAACCACCAGGACTACAAGGGTTTTGGGGGTTTGCCAACTTCTACCGCCGCTTCAACAAAAACTTCAGCTCCTTCACCTCTTTCCTCAAAGGTGGTAAGTTGGTGTGGAGTCCTGCAGCCGATGAGGCCTTCCGCCTACTGAAGGGGTGTTTCACCTCCACCCCATTGCTGAAACAGCCAGATCCTACGTTGCCCTTCGTGGCGGAGGTGGACGCCTCAAAAGTGGTCATGGGGCCTTCCTGTCACACCATCAAGGTAATCCACAAATATTTTATCCGTGTGCATACTACTCTAAAAAACTGTCTCCTGCAGAGACTAACTATTTTGTCGGTGACCGGGAGGTCCTGGCGGTGAACTTGGTTGGCATTAGAGGAGTAGAGACACTGGCTGGAGGGCGCCACGGACCTGTTTCTCATCCTCACCAACCATTGGAACCTGGAGTACATACGGACAGCGAGGCGGCTGAACCCGCGCCAAGCAAGGTGGGCCCTTTTCTTTACTAGATTCAACTTCACCCCTTCATTACCACCCAGGTTCAGAAAACATCAAAGCTGATGCCCTGTCCTGGAAGTACTCCACGATTCGGTAGAGGTTCCTGTCCTGAGTGCACCCATCATAACGCCCTGCCAAATCGTTGGCCCCATGCTATGGGTCATAGACGGGGACATCCGCCAGGCTCTGGAGAGGGAACCCGCGCCTGCTTTATTTTCGATTTTTTTTTACCTTCATTTAACTAGGCAGGTCAGTTAAGAACAAATTATTATTTACAATGACGGCCTACCCTGGCCAATCCCTAACCCGGACAACACTGGGCCAATTGTGCGCCTCCCAACCTGTCCTCCTAAGCGCACCTACGTTCCCACGGAGGTAAGGGAACGGCTATTGACCAGGGCGCACACAACCCTGGCTGCTGGATACCCAGGTATCACCCGCACCACTCAATCAATCTCTATTAAGTACTGATGGCCCACTTTGGCACAGGACGTCGCCCAAACCAAATCTCCCCGGCACGCTCCAGCAGGGAAACTCCTTCCCCTCCCCGTGCCTCAGTGGCCTTGGTCCCATCGGTCCATAGATTTTGACCAACCAGATGCTGGGGAGGTTCTTGAGGATTCACTGTCAGGACTGGCTGGGGGAGCGGGCCCGGTTCCTTCCCTGGGTGGAGTACGCCCATAACTCACATTGTCACTCTTACACTGGGCTGTCTTCCTTCCAGTGTGTCCTGGGGTACCAGCTGGCCCTGGCCCCGTGGACCTGAAGCCAGACCGAAGCCCCTGCGGTGGACGAGAACCACCTCAGGCCGGTGATTCCCGGTCCCCTGGCTGATGCCGTCCCCCACGATACCCCTCTACCTCCCTCTCGTGGACATTGAGGGGTGCTCCACCTACTCCTGGACTCCCGACATTGTGTGGGGTTGGGTCCAGTACCTTTTGGACTGGGAGGGGTACGGTCCAGAGGAGCGGTGTTAGTCTCTGGTGGCCGACATTCTAGATCCCAACATCAACCAAGATTTCTACCTTCGTCGTCCGGACCGGGCGGCTCCTTGCCCTCGGGGGCCATCCTCCTGGCCGGTGTCATCCTGCGGCTGGAGCCGCACGTCGGGGAGGCGGTACTGCCATGTCTACTGCCGCTCCCCCTCTCCGGTACGCGACATCACCGGTCTACTAACCACTGGTCCTGGCAACCCATCATTACGCACTCCTGGCAACCTTCATTAGGCACATCTGCGCCTCATCATTAGGCACACCTGGACTTCATCACTTCCCTGATTACTACCCCTTTATCTAGCACTCCATTGTTATCACCCATCAGGCAGCATTTCTTTCTGATTTCATGTTCAGACGCTACTCTTGTTTGTGTATTCACGCTGTTAGTTCTAATTAAACTCACCGAATGCACCTGCTTCCTGAATCCCTGCGTCTTCTCTACAAAACACAAGAATTCCCGGGCCAGACTGGCAATTATTTTATGAGAAAAATATTTCCCTTCATGTCCACCGATGTACATAGGATGTGGTATATAACATTTTAACGTATTTAAACAAGAGAGAAATTATATTTGCCCAGCCTTTTCTGCTATACTTGCAGATGTGCATAATATGCTGTGACCTTAATCAAAAAGTATTTAATAACTCCAAATGATCCACTGCATGGATCATTGGTGCCGTTGAATGCAGCATTGCTGTATGGTGCACGCAAAATGTATTGTAGGTGAGTAGCCAGCCTAGGCTACTGCTCAAATGTTGCTGTAATAGGCCTACATGTTTCTCTTTTGCATGGTGTTTTGTTTTTTGGTTATTCATTGTCAAGCTTTAAAAACCGAAGCCGGACTGCAACATTTCAGTAGCCCAGCTAGGACTGTGGCATGGGTCTATCTGTACACTTTTCCTCTGCTGTGCGCTGTAAACGGGACACAAGAAAGCAGCGCAATTGAAGTTTAATTCACCGTAAGTCATTGTAATTTCATAAAGTAGATGAGTCATTTATAGTCGCTTGTGTCCTATTCGGCCCGCTGGCCTTGTTTGACGCATGTGCGCTAGCCTATTAGCCACGTTATGCCTGACTTGTGATCATTGCCCTGCTAGTTTGATTGTATTGACATTACCAGCTTTAGTTACAGTCGTCCGTTTTTGTAAAAAATATTGAGTCATTGAAACTGAAACAGTGCATCCCGAATGAAGGCAGCAAACAATGTACCAGGCCAGCTGTGATTTACAACCTGATAGCAATACTTTTTTGGACTACCAAGAAATGTATTGGTGAATGATATTAATCATGTATTGAACTGCATCCATCTATTCTGCCAACAATGCCTTGGTGTACATCATGGAATGTTGAGTCAAATAGAACCACTTTTTTACCTTTTACTAGACAAGTCAGTTAAGAACAAATTCTTATTTTCAATGACGGTCTAGGAACAGTGGGTTAACTGCCTTGTTCAGGGGCAAAACAACAGATTTTCACCTTGGGGATTCAATCTTGCAACCTTCCGGTTACTACTCCAGCACTCTAACCACTAGGCTACCTGCCGCCCCCTGATTTGAAGCATAATTGTCTGTTTGGTTAATATCTGCAAAGTAGTTAAAACGCTGTCAGTTCCAATTTACACTATGCCAAAGGACTGTTCATCTGCTGGTCAACATATAATACTATGGTGATTGATCTAGCTTAGTCCAGTTTATTTCCATTTTCAATAAAGCTTCATACCAACTTGCTGTACATCTTCGTATAGTTGCAATAACAACATAGCTTTACGGTGGTTAACTTAGCTCTTAATTCTGACGTATTAAATAAATACATAAATAACCCAAGAACATGCATCATCAGTCAGTGGTTTTGAAATGTCTTCACTATATTCCAATGTCCAATCACAGATCAGTTACTTCAAGTTAGTGTGTGTGTGTGTAGCAGTGGACATGCAGCTGTTTTGTGGGTTAATATGACTAACAGAAGAGACGGATATAAAGAAACCCAGACACTTTTCGTCCATATCAAAGTTAAAAGGGGGAAGGAACAGACCCAAACAGCACTCACACACAAAGAAGACAACATGTAACTGTGAAGTCACGGGACAAGAAATGCCATATGCACACAACAGAAACCATACAGCAGAGAGAACATACAAGAATATTCAAGACTTACTGTTATGTTCCTTAGTGAAAAGTTGAATCATAATCACCCACACCCTTTCACACAAACATACAACCACTCACTCTTCAAAGGATGGCTCTCATAGTTTTCCAGGGAATTTTCCCTGCTGACGGTAAGCAGCACATCCTTTTCACCTTTGCCTCTCCCCTTACAAATACAGCACAGAGAACAAAGCAAACAGAGCAGTCAGAAGGGGATTTCACAGGGCCAACTCTATGATGATAAAACAGCAATATGACTGGGGTCTGGGGTCAGGGCAAGGTGACAACCTCATAATCCAACAGTCACCCGTCCTGCAACCCCAGTCACACACACACACTGCCGCCCACACCTACACACACATACAGTCTTTTGCTCTCTCCCTCACACACGGACATTTGCACACACACACCTCACACAGCCCCTGCTCTGGCCTCCCACAGCTGGTGTAGAGGGCGGTAGTTGAGGTGAAACTCAGGGTTTTTTACACTTGGCCGTGAATATTGTTTATCCTCTGTGAGCTGTGTGGTGAGAGGTACATGGTGGGAGGCCGCCCTGAATTACAGTCAAGAAAACAGAGGTCTGTAAACACAGAGCAGGCCCTGGTCATGAGACAGACCACACGCACGCACCCACGCACACCCACACTTTGTCCACACACACACACATACACTTTGTCCACACTCACACACTCACACATATTGTCCACACACCTCTCATTCCCTGCTTACTCTGGACTGCATTATATCGAAAAGTATCTGTCTTTTCTCACTCCATCTCTCAGTGCTATCCTCTGTATCCTTTGTAAGTGTGTTATGATCAGAGGATGTCCTTGGGTGTCCCACAGATTGAGGCTGGCTGGGGTACCAGCAGCAGTAGTGGGGGGGCTTGTCCCTGTCCCTTCCCTGGGGTGCGTGGTGAGGGATAAGGGGTTTTAAGGAGAGGACACCCCAAAAAACAGCTGCCTGCCTGCAGGATGCCTGGGTACCCCTCTGGGCGTGGTGAGGGGGGGCAGGATGGGGGCAGGAGAGAGCCAAGGTTGTGCCCACCTGAGGGGGCTCAGAGGAGGCTGTGTCCCCTTCACCACTGGGGATCCATCTGTCTCTCTTGCTTCCCTCGTCTTATCTCCTCTACCTCTCCTGCGTCTCTCGCTATCCTGCCTCTTGCTATTCTGCCTCTATATCCTCCTGCCTTCCTCCTCTCCTGCCTCTCACCTCTCCTGCCTCTCTCTCATCCTGCCTCTCTCCGCTCTTGCCTCTCCTACTGCCTTCTTCCTGTCCTGTCTCACTCCTCTCCTGCCATTCTCTCCTACTGCCTCTCTATCCTCCTGCCTTCATCTTCTCCTGCCTCTCTCCTCTCCTGCCTCTCTCTCCTCCTGCCTCTCTCGCCTCCTGCCTCTCTCTCCTCCTGGCTCTCTCTCTTACTGCCTCTCTCTCTTACTGCCTCTCTCTCTTATTGTCTCTTCTCCTACTGCCTCTCTCTCCTACTGCCTTCATCTCCTCCTGCCTTCCTCTCCTCCTGCCTCCCTCTCCTGTCTCTCTCTCCTCCTGTCTCTCTCTCCTCCTGCCTCTCTCTCCTGCCTCTCTCTCCTCCTGCCTCTCTCTCCTTCTGCCTCTCTCTCCTCCTCCCTTGCTCTCCTCCTGCCTCTCTCTCCTCTTGCCTCTCTCTCCTCCTCCCTCGCTCTCCTATTGCTCTTGTTTTCCCAACCTCCCTCCCCCTCCGTCCCTCCTCAAAGTGCTCCTAACAAGTTTACTTTTTATCATAGTAATGTAACAAACATTCCTGGACCTAACTCAGAAAGCGAGCCACCGATTGACAGTACCAGAAAATATGTTCTATAGATTCTGTTTCCAGGTGGCAGAGTCTGCACAAGGTTGACTATTCAATGCCCCATATATTGAGCATTCTTTTTCCAAGTATTTTACATAATAGCTTAAATTGAAACGAACGGATTTATGTGTCAACTTGTTTTATACACTGAATATACCAAACATTAGGAACACATTCCTAATATTGAGATGCCCCCGCTCCACCCTTTTAACCTCAGAATAGCCTCAATACGTTGAGGCATGGACTCCAAAAGGTGTCTAAAGTGTTCCACAGGGATGCTGGTCCATGTTGACTCCAATGCTTCCCAAAGTTGTGTCAACTTGGCTGGATATCCTTTGGGTGGTGGACCATTCTTAATACACACTGGAAACTGTTGAGCGTGATTAATCCAGCAGCATTGTATTTCTTGACACAAATCGGTGAGCCTGGAACCTACTACCATAACCCGTTCAAAGGCACTTCAATCAATCAATCAAATGTATTTATGAAGCACTTTTACATCAGCACATGACACAAAGTGCTTATACAGAAACCCAGCCTAAAACCCCAAACAGCAAGTAATGCAGATGTAGAAGCACGGTGGCTAGGAAAACCTCCCTAGAAAGGCAGGAACCTAGGGAGAAACCTAGAGATGAACCAGGCTCTGAGGCGTGGCCAGTCCTCTTCTGTCTGTGCCAGGGGGAGATTATAAGAATACATGGCCATTAAGGCCAGATTGTCTTGTCCATTCACACGTACACAATCAGTCTATGTCATGGAAAGAGCAGGTGTTCTGAATGTTTTTCTTACTCAGTGTGTCAGTTCATAGACCCGATGCCAAGGTATTGGGACATCCAAAACGTGTTCCCAACTGACTTAAATTTGATACAGTATTGCTGTAAAACCCTTCGACTTTAAGTTAAACTGATATATTTTTCAAATTATACTAATCATTTTAAGCCATTTATGATTTTTACTGGTTGGCAGACAGAATAATTCTTTGATCGCAGAGCCGCGATGAGTTGGTTACAATTTTGTATTGATCATACACCTCCATACACTGTTGTTAGTTGCTTGTGTGACATAATTTTACCATTCTTGTTTACAATGTCTATCACAACTATTTTACCCTTCTTGTAAATACATTTTTTCATCAGTACATTGGAGTTTTGCCATATTATTTGCTGTAATATAAGATCTGCCTTTTCTAGAGGATGAAATTGAAATTGTATGAAACTCATGTAAAAAGGAGGATACCATAAACAGGGATCCATTGTCAATCAACCGAAAATGTAAGGTTTTAATCTGCAAAAAGGCAAAGAGGCAAAGAGGCAAAGAGGTCACCCTTAAACATACAGTGACTTCAGAAAGTGTCCACATACTTTGTGTACACAGTGTAGTGAAGTCTGGGAAAAGAGCATCAGTATCAAGAGGAGGAGGTTCTGTTATTGATAATAACTACTATATCACATTCTCACAGTAGCACTCACTATGAAATAACTTCAGAAAG
Source organism: Salvelinus sp. IW2-2015 (assembly GCF_002910315.2). Lineage (NCBI taxonomy): Eukaryota > Metazoa > Chordata > Actinopteri > Salmoniformes > Salmonidae > Salvelinus > Salvelinus sp. IW2-2015. The sequence goes on along the minus strand of NC_036857.1, from coordinate 4,518,204 downwards.
TAAGTTCAATATTTTGCTGCTCCATCATGTAGTGTGTTGGTAACTGCAGTCAGTCAGTCCTCACTGGAGAGAGGATAAGTTACAGGTGGTGAGGAGAGGCAGTAGAGGGAGGGAGGGAGAGAGAGAGGGGGGGGGGGAGATGGCGAGTGAGGAGAGTGTGTGAGGCCTGCTGCCAGTGGGAGTGTATGCCAGTGTGAAATCCAGGCTGAAAACACAACTGCACTTTCCAGCCCTCAAGTAAGCAGACTACTAGAGGACAAAACACAATAATATGACAAAAAAATTAAAAATTGAAAAACAGTGAGCGGGATCGTCAAGTTTACATGCACATCATTGAGTCATACACAGACAGATGCCCCCTTGGACTCAAATACATCTGGCGTCTGTCTCTCTCTCGTGAGAAATACAAGCCTTGCTGTTGGACTAAAAATAGCCACTGGCCGGTGTTCACAGAGTGGGCTAATTCAGACCATGCCTCCCTCTGATGTATCTTTCTGTGTGTGTCTATGATGTGGTTACACAGATGCTGCATGGTGTGTGTGTGTGTGTGTGTGTGTGTGTGTGTGTGTGTGTGTGTGTGTGTGTGTGTGTGTGTCGGTGTGTGCGTGCATGCGTGCGTGTCATCAACTTTGGCCAGGCACAGGGGTGAGACAAGGCAGCCCACATGGAACATTACTGGTGCCCACTCTACGCCCCCGCTAAGCCAACCCACACACACACACACACACACACACACACACACACACGTAGCGGTTCTTTATGCAAACACCATCTAACCCTCTTTCATCACATTACTCATCTCCTCTCCTCATCTCTTCTCCTCTCCTTCTTCTCCTCATCTCTTCTCCTCTCGTTCTTCTCCTCATCTCTTCTCTCGTTCTTCTCCTCTTCTTTTCTCCTCATCTCTTCTCCTCTCATACTTCTCCTCATCTCTTCTCCTCTTGTTCTTCTCCTCATCACTTCTCCTCTCATTCCTCCCCTTATCTCTTCTCCTCTCGTTCTTCTCCTCATCTCAAGAAGAGGATGAGGAGGAGCGCCAAGATGATGTAAGAATGCTAGCAGAACGAGCGTAACGCCAAGTCAGATGACGGTAGAGAAGAACTACGCGAGAAAGAGCAATGAGTACGCAGGGAGAAGGAAAGAAGAAACAGAGATAAGAAGAAAGAGCACTGTAAACGAGAAAATGCGACAATGGAGTCCTTGGGAAACATGAGGAGAAGAGATGAGGAGAGAGAAGAAGGAAGACACTAGAGTATGACATTGTGACAGGAGACCAAGATGAATGAAGCGGAGAAGAGGAATGAGGAAGAAGAAGTCGACGGTCCTGGACAACACTATCAGCGAATCAAAGGTGGAGAAAAGTAAGTAGCAGCCATCAGTCATAATACAGGGAGGAAAGAAACCACAGACGTGTGAGGAACTGCCTAACTAATCGCACCGCATGTGATTGAAGCTAAGATCGAGGAGCACATATATATAGAAAGTAAGCATGCATGTCTCACACAGATTGGATTATGCGGACGCATTGAGCATGAGAAGACAGGACGAGACAATATGATTTTGTTCTGAGATATATCATAGGTCTCAGAGAAGCAGAGAGATTGACGGACGAAAACTAGAAGAGATGAGGAAAAGAAGGAGAGGAGAAGAGATGAGGAGAAGGACGAAAGTGGAGACAGCTACTAGATGAGGGAAGAAGAACCTTAGTTTGGTAGTATTACACTGCTGTTAGTTCTAATTAAACTCACGAATGTGCACCTAGCTTCCTGCAATCCCCTGCGTCTTCTCTACAAAACGACAAGAATTCCCGGCCAGACTGGCAATTAATTTTTATGAGAAAAATAATTTCTTCATGTCCACGCCGATGTACTAGCGATGTGGGGTATATACACATTTTAACGTATTTTAAACAAAGAGAAATTATATTTGCCCAGCCTTTTTGCTATACTTGCAGATTGCGCATAATATGCTGTGACACACGTTAATAAAAAGTACTTTAATACCTGCCAATGATGATCCACTGCATGGATCTATTGTGTGCCGTCTGAATGCAGCATTGCTGTATGGTTGCACGCAAAATGTATTGTAGGTGAGTAAGCCCAGCCTACATAATGTCGATATGAGTCTGGTTGCTGTTTCGAAGTTGTATTGAGGTGGTTCTAGCTGTAGAACTGGTGGTTATTACAGTGTGTGTTGGTTGGCTTAGATTATTCATTTGTCAGCCATTTAAAAACGCGAAGCCGGACCTGCAACATTTCAAGTAGCACACAGCTAGGATGTGGCATGGGTCTAATCTGTACACTTTACCTCTGCTAGTGCGCTGTAACGGGACACAAGAAAGCAGCGCAATTGAAGTTTAATTCACCGTAGTCATCTGATACATTTCCATAAAGTAGATGAGATCATTTTATAGTCGCTTGTGTTCCTATTCGGACCCGCTTGGCTTGTTTGAACGCCACTGTGCGCGTAGCACTATTAGCCACGTTATGCGCCTAGACTTGTGATCATTGCCCTGCTAGTTTGATTGTAATTGCATTACCGAGCTTTAAGTTATACAGTCGTCACGTGTTTTGTAAAAAATATTGAGTCATTGAAACATGAAACAGTGCACCACGAATGAAGGCAGCAAAACAATGTACCAGCAGCTGGTGATTTACAACCTGATATAGCAAACTATTTTGGACTACCAAGAAAAGTATTGGTGAATGATGATTAATCATGTACTTGAACTGCATCCATCTATTCTGCAAATGCTTGTGTGTACATATGGATGATTTGAGTTCAACATAGAACGCACTTTTTTTACCTTTTTTACTAGCACAGTCAGTTAAGAAAAATTCTTATTTTTCAATGACGGTCTAGGAACAGATGGGTTTAACATTGGCCTATGTGTTAGAGGCAAAACAAAGATTTTTCAATCACGTGGTGGTAGGATGTATCGGTGTCGATAAGGTCGTGCCTTCCGGTTACTAACTCAAGCACTCTAACCACTAGGCTAACCTGCACAAGCGCACCTGATTTGAAGCATAATGTCTGTTTGGTTACTATCTAGAAAGATAGTTAAAACGCTGTCAGTTTCCAATTTACACTATGCCAAAGGACTGTACATACTGACTGTCAACATATAATACTATGGTGATTGATCATAGCTTAGTTCCAGTTTATATTCTCATTTTCAATAAAAGCTTCATACCAACATTTGCTGTACATTTCGTATAGTGCAATAAAACATAGCTTTTACGGTGAGTATAACTTAGCTCTGTAATTCATGACGTATTAAAAATAAAACATAAATAACCCAAGAACATGCATCATGCAGTCAGTGGTATTTGAAATGTCTTCACTATATTACGCAATGTCCAATCACAGATCAGTTACTTCAAAGTAGTGGTGTGTGTGTAGCAGTGGACATAGCAGCTGTTTTGTGGGTTAATATGACTAACAGAAGAAGACGGATATAAAGAAAACCCAGACCACTTTATTTCGTCCATATCAAAGATTAAAAGGGGAAGGAACAGACCCAAACTGCACTCACACACAAAAGAAGAACACATGATAACTGTGAAGTCACGGGACAAGAAATGCCATATGCACACAACAGAAACACATACAGCAGAGAGAACATACAAGAATATTCCAAGACTTACTGTTATGTTCCTTAGTGAAAAGTTGAATCATAATCACCCACACCCTTTCACACAAACATACAACCACTCACTCTTCAAAGGATGGCTCTCATAGTTTTCCAGGGAATTTTCCCTGCTGACGGTACAGCAGCACATCCTTGTTTCACCTTTGCCTCTCCCCTTACAAATACAGCACAGAGAACAAAGCAAAAGAAGCAGTCAAGAAAGGGGATTTCACAGGGCCAACTCTAATGATTGATAAAACAGCAATATGACTGGGGTCTGGGTCAAGGCAAGGTGACAACCTCATAATCCAACAGTCCACCGTCCTGCAACAACAGTCACACACACACACTGCGCCAACCAGCTACACACACATACAGTCTTTTGCTTCTCTTCCTCACATCACGAAGGACATTTGCACACCCAACACCTCACACAGCCCATGCTCTGGCCTCCCACAGCATGCTGGTGTAGAGGGCGGTAGTTGAGGTGAAACTAAGGGTTTTTTTTACCTTGGCCGTGAATAGTTGTTTATCCTCTGTGAGCTGTGTGGTGAGAGGTACATGGTGGGAGGCCGCCGCTGAATTACAGTCAAAGAAAACAGAGTCGTAACACAAGAGCAGGCCTGGTCATGAGACAGACCACACGCACGCACCCACCGCACACCACACTTTTGGTCCACACACACACACAACTACACTTTGTCCACACTCACACACTCACACATATTGTCACACACCTCTCATTCCCTGCTTACTCTGGACTGCATTATATCGAAAAGTATCTGTCTTTTCTCACTCAATCTCTCTAGTGCTATCCTCTGTATCCTTTGTAAGTGTGTTATGATCAGAGGATGTCCTTGGGGTCCCACAGATTGAGGCTGGCTGGGGTAACCAGCAGCAGTAGTGGGGGGGCTTGTCCCTGTCCCTTCCCTGGGGTGCGGTGGTGAGGGATAAGGGGTTTTAAGGAGAGGACACCCAAAAAAAAAGCTGCCTTGCCTGCAGGATGCCTGGGTACCCTCTGGGCGTGGTGAGGGGGAGGCAGGATGGGGGGCAGGAGAGAGCCAAGGTTGTGCCACTGTGAGGGGCTCAGGAGGAGGCTGTGTCCCCTTCACCACTGGGATTCCCTCTGTCTCTCTTGCTTCCTCGTTCTTATCTCCTCTACCTCTCCTGCGTCTCTCGCTATCTCTGCCTCTTGCTATCTGCTGCTCTATATCCTCCTGCCTTCCTCCTCTCCCTTGCCTCTCACTTCCGCTGCCTCTCGTCTCACTCTCCTCCTCTCCGCTCTTGCTCTCCTACTGCTCTTTCCTGTCCTGTCTCACTCCTCCTCTGCCATTCTCCTCTACTGCCTCTCTATCCCCTGCCTTCTCTTTTGCTCTCTTCTCCCTGCCTCTCTCCTCCTGCCTCTCTCTCCGCTCTCCTCCTGGGCTCTCTCTCTTACTGCCTCTCTCTCTTACTGCCTCTCTCTCTTATTGTCTCTGTCTCCTACTGGCCTCTCTCTCCTACTTGCCTTCATCTCTCCTGCGCCTTCCTCTCCTCCTGCCTCCCTCTCCTGTCGTTCTCTCCTCCCTGCTCTCTCTTCCTCCGCCTCTCTCTCCTGCCTCTCTCTCCTCCTGCTTCTCCTCTCCTTCTGGCCTCTCTCTCCTCTCGCCTTGCTCTCCTCTCTGCCTCTCTCTCGCCTCTTGCTCTCTCGCGTCACTTCTCCTCCCCTCCCTCGCTCTTATTGCTCTTGTTTTCCCAACCTCCCTCCCCTCCGTCCCTGCCTCAAAGTGCTCCTAACAAGTTTACTTTTTATCATAGTAATGTAACAAACATTCCTGGACCTAACTCAGAAAGCGAGCCACCGATTGACAGTACCAGAAATATGTTTATTGATTCTGTTTCCAGGTGGCAGAGAGTCTGCACAAGGTTGATATTCAATGCCCTATTAATTGAGCTTCTTTTTCCAAAGTATTTTACATAAAAGCTTATGAAACGAACGGATTTATGTGTCCATTGTTTTTATACACATGAATATAAATACTTACAATTGGAACACATTCTATTGGAGAATGGCT
>NC_036857.1:4508012-4512494 GCF_002910315.2 Salvelinus sp. IW2-2015 | reverse complement strand
TCTCCTCTCTCTCTTCTCCTCATCTCTTCTCCTCATCTCTTCTCCTCATGTTCTTCTCTTCATATTTTCTCCTCATCTCTTTTCTTCTTGTTCTTCTCCTCATCTCTTCTAGTTCTTCTCCTCATCTTTTCTTATCTCGTTCTTCTTCTCATCTCTTCTCCTCTCTTCTCCTCATCTCTTTTCCTCTTGTTCCTCTCCTCATATCTTCTCCTCTCATTCTTCTCCTCAGCTCATCTCCTCTCAATCTTCTCCTCATCTCTTCGCCTCTTGTTCTTCTCCTCATCTCTTCTCCTCTCATTCTTCTCCTCATCTCTTCTCCTCTCATTCTTCTCCTCATCTCTTCTCCTCTCAATCTTCTCCTCATCTCTTCTCCTCTCAATCTTCTCCTCATCTCTTCTCCTCTTGTTCTTCTCATCTTGTTCTTCTCCTCTTCTCTTCTCATATCTTCTCCTCATCTCTTCTCCTCATCTCTTCTCCTCATCTCTTCGCCTCATCTCTTCTCCTCTCTCTCTTCTCCTCTCTTTATTCTCTAATTTCTTCCTAGTCCTGACTCATTGCATTTTATTGGAATGGCAATTTTCCCCTCAAGGTAGGTTGTTGGGAGAGGGCTGAGAAGGGGGGATGGGGTAGAGTTAGGGCATTAAGGGGGCAAAGGAGTTGAGATGAGGGCGGAATGGGAGAAAGGGTGTTTGGTTAGTGGTGTGCTGTGAGGCAGGGAGGGAGGGAGAGTTGGGGGTTTTGGGAGGGGAGGGGAGGTGAGGTGAAGAGTGGTGTAAATTCCTCTTCCTCTGACTACCACATCCTCTGTCCTAACTAAGCCAGGAAAGCACAGTTGACCACGGGGTTTCCATACCCAACCTTCCCAGTCAGGGTGAGCCGGACTCAGTAGCTTCCGCACAGTATCCACCATCCAGACTCCACACCATGCATAGGAGAGGATGAGAGGGCTGGTTAAGGGCCACTTACAGTAATTGATGACCACTGGGTTGGCTGGTAGTAGTATTGGGAAACTTTCCAATCCCTATCTAATAAAAGGATTGTAACAGTCAGTAGACTTCTGATTCAGCTCCACAGGTCAGCCCACATACTTTAACAGTTAGGACTGAAACGTGCTGTCTTTGAGCTTCATTCCCATCCACATCATAAACTCTCCTGATAACGGTCTCTGATCTTTGTTAAAAGCACTCCACTGGGACCTTAAACACACACAGAGCCGCTGTAAACACACGTAGTAGCCAAACGTAACTATCATTTTACATTTTAGTCATTTAGTATACGCTCTTATCCAGAGCGACCTTTCAGTTACTGGCCCAGTGCTCTTAACCGCTAGGCTACCTGCCACACAACTATAGTGGCTCAACACACATGTAGACAATCACACAGGAAAATCAAAACATCCAGGACCAGTGAATCAGCAAAAAGGACATCATTGTGTAAGCTACACAGAATGTCACTGTCCACAACGTAAACACATAACGTAATAACAGGGACTGCTCTTTCCCAGTATAGCTGGCCTATACTGGTGATTGTTTTGCATTTCCTCGCTGTGATGTTATCCTTAGTTGTCTTCTTCTTCTGTTCTCCCGAGAAAAATACAAGATTAGTGTGTTACTGTAAATGGCACCAGGAGACCAAATAAAGAACCACAGACCATGGGCTTCTGCTCAGTGGAGGGGGGCAGCCTGCTCTACTCGGCCCAAGAGGGGAGCCGGAAACTTGGGTAGAGGTGCTGTAACCCTCCCCTGACCTGGAGGAGAAACACAAACACACACAATTTCACTCACACACACACACACAAAACGACACACACACTGACCTGCAGTGACATGTGGAGGGATTGTTTAGAGAAAAATACTGAAATGTTCAGCTCTGAGGCTGCTGACACAATGTTCTTATCTGAGACAGCTCACACACTCACTGAGAGCTACCACCTGACACACACACACACACAATCTCAAACACACACACACACGCAATATCACACACACACACACACACACACACACACACACATTATACATTTAACTTTGAGAGGAAAGAGGTTTCATAACTCTGTGTAGCCCGAGGGCAGAGAAGACCCAGTCACTGTCAGGCAAAACAAAACAAAGAGATGGAAAATCGAGCAAAATAAAGGAGAGAGGAGAGACAGCTGGGCCATGATTAGAATAAACTGGGGGAGAGATGAAGGGTTGGAGGGACGGAGGGTACACCCCTCCTTTAATATCTGAAAACTTCCCCCTCTCCTTTGGTTGAGGGGACATCAGGTTTGGGTGATTTTCTAATAACCGGGCGGCCCAGGGTTATTGAGGTGTGGGGGAGGGTTGTTTGTATGTGTCTGTGTGGCTGGAGAGCAAGAATGCAGTTATCACTGGAGGATATTGTCACAACTCTGGTGGCGGGCAGGCGGGCGGGCGGGCGGTTGGACGGAGGGAGGGAGGGAAGGAGGGAGGGAGGGACAGAGATATGATAGAAGAGAGAGAGGGAGATTGAGAGGGAGGGAGAAGAGGGAGGGAGAGAGAGACAGAGAGAGAGACAGACAGACGGGAGGGAGGGAGGGGAGGGAGGGGGAGGGAGGGAGGGAGGGAGGGAGGGAGGGAGGAGGGAGGAGGGAGGGGCGGGCGGGCGGGCGGGAGGGAGGGATAAAGTGAAAGAGAAACAGACAGCACACACGCCATCATGTCCACTACACATCTTGGTATTGTGTGGTTGTGTTGTGTGTGTGGTGGGTTGTGTGTGTGGTGTGTGGTGGGTGTGTGTGTTGTGTGGTTGTTGTGGTGTCTGTGGTGTGTGTGTGTGTGTGGTGTGTGTGTGGTGGTGGGGTGTGTGTGGGGGGGGTGGGTGGGTTAAATAAGGTTTTCAAACTAGAGGCCATGAGCAGCAGCTGAAAAGCCTGATATGTTTCGGGAGCCCATTAGGCAGCTGTGAGGCTTATGGTAAACACAACACACACACGGGTCTATAAGCCCTGGGGACGCACGCACCACCAGGCAAAGAGGAGACCCACACAACAAAAACACACAGGTGTGATTCTGAAATGGGTCCAAGAGAGGGGTGGGCACGTAGAGGGGTTCAAATAGTGTTTGTGTGGTGTCATAAGTCACACTGGCAGAGTAGTTACAGGCTAATAATATGGGAGATGGTTAAGATGTACTGTATGAAACACTTTAGGGATCCATAACCAAACCACCAGCCCTGCAACCATAAGAGAGAGAAGAAACAGAGAGAAAGAGGAGAGAGAGAAAGAGAGAGAGAGAGAGAGGAGAGAGAGAGAGAGAGAGAGAGAGAGAGAAGAGAGAGACAGAGAGAGAGAGAGGAGAGAGAGAGGAGAGAAGAGGAGAGAGAGAGGAGGGAGAGAGAGGAAGAAAGAGACAGAGAGAGAGGAGAGACAGAGAGAGAGAGAGAAGAGAGAGAGAGAGAGAGAGAGAGAGAGAGAGAGAGAGAGAGAAAGAGAGGATGCAGACAGAGAGAGAGAGAGAGAGAAAGAGAGAGAGAGAGAGAGAGGAGAGAGAAGAGGGAAGAGAGAGAGAGAGAAGAGAGAGAGAGAGAGAGAGAGAGAGAGAGAGATCAAAGTAATTTGTAAACTTACAGGGAACAACAAGCAGACAGAAGAGGGAAAGAGGGGAGATAAATAATTGTTCAGTTTTCCGAGGGTGCAGGCGGTGTAAATAAACGTGCAAATTAACCCGACCATGAGTGGATAAGGTTTCTCACACTAACGCAGGCAGCAGCCCAACCCATTTGTCACACAACTATGAGGTTCAACTCTCAGTAACACTTCACATAACGCACCTTCTTATGAAGTGTTATTTGTGCTTTATAAACATTCATAGCACTTTGGTATATGCAGTCATAAAGCATATGAATAATGAAACGTACCCTAAATGTATGTGGACACCTGTTTGTCAACATCTCATTCCAAAATCATGGCAAATAAATTATGGACTTGGTCCCCCTTTGCTTGCCAATAACAGCCTCCACTCTTCTGAGAAGGCTTTCCACTGAGTTTTTACTTCTTCTGGGAAGGCTTTCTTCTGGAAGGCTTTCCCCTAGATGTTACTCTTCTGGGAAGGCTTCTTCTGAGAGGCGTTCCACTAGATGTTACTCTCTGGGAGGCTTTCTTCTGGAAGGCTTTTCACGAGATGTTAATCCCTTCTGGGAAGGCTTTCTTCTGGGAAGGGCTTTTCCACTAGATGTTACTCTTCTGGGAAGGCTTTCTTCTGGGAAGGCTTTCCACTAGATGTTACTTCTTCTGGGAAGCTTTCTTCTGGGAAGGCTTTCCACTAAGATGTTGGGAACAATTGTTGCGCGGGAACTTGGTTTTTCCATTCAGCCACAAGAGCATTAGTGAGTTTGGGCACTGATGTTGGGTGATTAGCCTGGCTCGCAGATTGTGCTCCAAATCATCCCAAAGGTGTTTCATGGGTTGAGGTCAGGATCTGTAACAGGCCAGTCATGTTCTTCCACACGATCTCGACAAACCAG
>NC_036857.1:4498587-4507987 GCF_002910315.2 Salvelinus sp. IW2-2015 | reverse complement strand
ACGTAAACACATAACGTAATAACAGGGACTGCTCTTTCCCAGTATAGCTGGCCTATACTGGTGATTGTTTTGCATTTCCTCGCTGTGATGTTATCTTAGTTGTCTTCTTCTTCTGTTCTCCGAGAAAAATACAAGATTAGTGTGTTACTGTAAATGGCACCAGGAGACCAAATAAAGAACCACAGACCATGGCTTCTGCTCAGTGGAGGGGGCAGCCTGCTCTACTCGGCCAAGAGGGGAGCGGAAACTTGGGTAGAGGGTGCTGTAACCTCCCTGACCTGAGGAGAAACACAACACACACAATTTCACTCACACACACACACAAAACGACACACACACTGACCTGCAGTGACATGTGGAGGATTGTTAGAGAAAAATACTGAAATGTTCAGCTCTGAGGCTGCTGACACATGTTCTTATCTGAGACAGTCACACACTCACTGAGAGCTACCACCTGACAACACACACACACACAATCTCAAACACACACCCACGCAATACACACACACACACACACACACACACACACAACACATATATCATTTAACTTTGAGAGGAAGAGGTTTCATAACTCTGTGTAGCCGAGGGCAGAGAAGACCCAGTCACTGTCAGCAAAACAAACAAAGAGATGGAAAATCGACAAAAAAGGAGAGAGGAGAGACAGCTGGGCCATGATTAGAATAAACTGGGGAGAAGATGAAGGGTTGGAGGGACGGAGGGTACACCCTCCTTTAATATCTGAAAACTTCCCCTCTCCTTTGGTTGAGGGACATCAGGTTTGGGTGTTTTCTAAATAACCGGGCGGCCCAGGGTTATTGAGTTGGGGGAGGGTTGTTTGTATGTGTCTGTGTGGCTGGAGAGAATGCAGTTATCACTGGAGGATTTGTCACAACTCTGGTGCCGGGCAGGCGGCGGGCGGGCGGTTGGACGGAGGGAGGGAGGGAAGGAGGAGGGAGGGACAGAGATAGAGAGAGAGAGAGGGATTGAGAGGAGGGAGAAAGAGGGAGGGAGAGAGAGACAGAGAGAGAGACAGACAGACGGGAGGAGGGAGGGAGGGAGGGAGGGAGGGAGGAGGGGAGGGAGGAGGGAGGGAGGAGGGGAGGGAGGAGGGCGGGGGGCGGGCGGGAGGGAGGGGTAAAGTGAAAAGAGAAACAGACAGACACACACGCCATCACTGTGCATAACACACTGATAATGTGTGGTGTGTTGTGTGTTGTGTGTGTGTTGTGTGTGGTGTGTGTGTGTGTGTGTGTGTGTTGTGTGTGTGTTGTGTGTTGGTGTGTGTGTGTGTGTGTGTGTGTGTGTGTGTGTGTGGGGTGGGTGGGGGTGGGTTAATAGGTTTTCAAACTAGAGGCCATGAGCAGCAGCTGAAAAGCCCCGATATGTTTCGGGAAGCCCATTAGGCAGCTGTGAGGCTATATGTAACACACACACAACACAGGGTCTTATAAGCCTGGCGGAACGCACCACCAGGCAAGAGGAGACCACACAAAACAAACACACAGGCTGTGATTCTCGAAATGGGTCGAGAGGGAGTTGGGCACGTAGGGGGGTTCAATAGTGTATGTGTTGTGTCAATAATGCACACTGGCAGAGTAGTTACAGGCTAATAATATGGGAGATGGTTAGATGTACTGTATGAAACACTTTAGGGATCCAGACCAAACACCAGCCCTGCAACCATAGAGAGAGAGAAACAGAGAGAAAGAGAGAGAGGAGAGAGAAGAGAGGAGAGAGAGAGAGAGAGAGAGAGAGAGAGAGAGAGGAGACAGAGAGAGAGAGAGAGAGAGAGAGAGAGAGAGAGAGAGAGAGAAGAGAGAGAGAGAGGGAGAGAGAGGAAGAGAGACAGAGAGAGAGGAGAGACAGAGGAGAGAGAGAGAGAGAGAGAGAGAGAGAGAGAGAGAGAGAGAGAGACACAGAGAGAGACAGAGAGAGAGAGAGAGAGAGAGAGAGAGAGAGAGAGAGAGAGAGAGAGAGAGAGAGAGAGAGGAGAGAGAGAGAGAGAGAGAGAGTGAGAGTAGAGTAATTGTTAGTAACATCAAGAAACACACAGGCAGACAGAAGGGAAAGAGGGGAGATAAATAATTGTTTCAGTTTTCGAGGGGTGCAGGCGGTGTTAAACGTGCAAATTAACCAGAACCATGAGTGGATAAGGTTTTCTCACACTAACGCAGCAGCAGCCCAAACCCATTTGTCAACACACTATGAGGTTCAAACTCTCAGTAACACTTCACATAACGCACCTTCTTATGAAGTGTTATTTGTGCTTATAAACATTCATAGCATTTTGTATATGCAGTCATAAAGCATTTGAATAATGACGTACCCTAAATGTATGTGGACACCTGTTCGTCAACATTTCATTCCAAATCATGGCAATAAATATGGACTTGGTCCCCCTTTGCTTGCCATAACAGCCTCCATCTTCTGAGAGGCTTTCCACTAGATTTTACTCTTCTGGGAAGGCTTTTTCTGGAAGGCTTTCCACTAGATGTTAATCTTCTGGGAAGGCTTTCTTCTGAGAAGGCGTTCCACTAGATGTTACTCTTCTGGGAGGCTTTCTTCTGAAGGCTTTTCACGAGATGTTATCTTCTGGGAAGGCTTCTACTCTTCTGGGAAGGCTTTCTTCTGGGAAGGCTTTCCACTAGATGTTACTCTTCTGGGAAGGCTTTCTTCTGGGAAGGCTTTCCACTAGATGTTGGAACATTGTAGCGGGGACTTGTTTCCATTCAGCCACAAGAGCATTAGTGAGTTTGGGCACTGATGTTGGGTGATTAGGCCTGGCTCGCAGTCTGTGCTCCAAATCATCCCAAAGGTGTTTCATGGGGTTGAGGTCAGGGATCTGTACAGGCCAGTCATGTTCTTCCACACCGATCTCGACAAACCATGTCTGTATGGACCTTCCTTTGTGCACAAGGGCATTGTCATAATGAAACAGGAAAGGGCCTTCACCAAACTGTTGCCACAAAGTTGGAATCACAGAATCGTCTGGAATGTCATTGTATGCTGTAGTGTTAAGGTTTCCCTTCACTGGAACTAAGGGGCCTAGCCCAAACCATGAATAACAGCACCAGACCAAAATTCCTCCGCCACCACTATGGCACTATGCATTCGGGCAGGTAGAGTTCTCCTGGCATCTGCCAAATGCAGATTTGTCCGTTGGACTGCCAGATGTTGAAACGTGATTCATCACACCAGTGAACGCGTTTCCACTGCTCCAGAGTCCAATGGTGGCGAGCTTTACACCACTCCAGCCGACACTTAGCACCGCACATGGTGATCTTAGGCTTGGGTGCAGCTGCTCGGCCATGGAAACCCATTTCATGAAGCTCCCGATGAACAGTTCTTATGCTGACGTTGCTTCCAAATGCAGTTTGGAACTCGATAGTGTGTTGCAACCAAGGACCGACAATTTTTACCTGTTAAGTGGGCCATTCTACTGCCAATGATTGTCTATTGAGATTGCCTGGCTCTGTGCTCAGTTATATACACCTGTCAGCAACGTATGTGGATGAAATAGCTGAATCCACGAATTTGAAGGGGTGTCCACATACTTTTAGTGTATGTGCCTTATTGAACTGAATCTGTTGTTGAGTATAAAATGTTACTCATTGAGTTGCCAATGTTTATAGTATATTGTGTGTGTAGAATCTTGATTCCAAACGTGTGTTCACATTCTCCACAAATCAAATCAAATTTTATTGGTCACATTCACATATTTAGCAGATGTTATTGCAAGTGTAGCGAAATGCTTGTGTTCCTGTGTTTCTGTGAGAGGGATTCGGTCTAGGCCAGACGTGGAGCTGGAGTCTAAGCACAGAGGGGGCGGGTGCTCTCAAGTTTCCCTTTTGACTAAATCTTTTTTTTTTTATTACACTACCGTTCAAACGTTTGGGGTCACTTAGAAATGTCTTTGTTTTTGAAAGAAAATATAGTTTTTTGTCCATTAAAATAACATTATCAGAAATGATCAGAAATACAGTGTAGACGTTGTTAATGTTGTATATGTGTCACGATGTTCGTAATAATGGTCGGACCGTAGAGTTCCACATATTTTATTAGAAAGTGAAACTTAGAAAACCAAAATCAATAAAGAATAAACGAACCATGACGACAATGCAGTGCTAACAGGCAACTAAACATAAACAATATCCCATAACCCACAGGTGGAAAAAATGCTACTTAAGTATGATCCCCAATTAGAGACAACGATAGCCAGCTGCCTCTAATTGGGAATCATACCAAAACCCCAACATAGAAAAAACAACCTAGAACCCCAAATAGAAAATATAAACTAGACTAACCCCCCTAGTCACGCCCTGACCTACTCTACCATAGAAAATAAAGGCTTTCTATGGTCAGGACGTGACAGTACCCCCCCCCCAAAGGTGCGGACTCCGACCGCAAAACCTGAAGCAGAAAGGGAGGGTTAGGGGAGGTGTCTAGTGTCGGTGGCGGCTCTGGTGCGGGGCGAAGTACCCGCTCATCCCGCGGATCTGCCAGCATCGGGGGTGGCTCTGGTGTGGGACGAAGAACCCACTCATCCCGCAGATCCAGCCATGGACCCAGGCTGAACACTGTGCCTGGACTGGAACTCGGCGCAGGGGAAGGCTCCCGCCATGAAGCGGGACTGGACGCTGTGCCTGGACTGGGCACCAACGCAGAAGAAGACTCTGGCCTTGGAGCTGAACTGGAAGCCGTACTCAGACTGCGCATCGAGGCAGGGGAAGGCTCCGGCCATGGAGCTGGAGGTTCCGGACCGTTGACCATCGCAGAAGGTTCCGGACCGTGGACCATCTCAGGAGGTTCCAGACCATGGACCGGCTTCAGATACTCAACTAGGCTTCAGATACTCAACTAGTCTAAAGATGGCCAGTTTTATTGCTTCTTTAATCAGGATAACAGTTTTCAGCTGTGCTAACATAATTGCAAAAGGGTTTTCTAATGATCAATTAGCCTTTTGAAATTATAAACTTGGAATAGCTCACACAACGTGCCATTGGAACACAGGAGTGATGGTTGCTGATAGTGGGCCTCTGTACGCCTACGTAGATTTTCCATAAAAAATCTGCCGTTTCCAGCTACAATAGTCATTTACAACATTAACAATATCTACACTGTATTTCTGATCAATTTGATATTATTTTAATGGACAAAAAATAGTTTTTCTTCAAAAACAAGGACATTTCTAAGTGACCCCAATCTTTAGAACGGTAGTGTATATATTTACATTTACATTTAAGTCATTTAGCAGACGCTCTTATCCAGAGCGACTTACAAAATTGGAAAGTTCATACATATTCATCCTGGTCCCCCCGTGGGGAATGAACCCACAACCCTGGCGTTGCAAGCGCCATGCTCTACCAACTGAGCCACACGGGACCATGGCATATATGGCATGTCATGAACCCAAATTAGGAATCATCACTAGGGATGTTAACAGTTAACCTGTAGTCGGTTAGCTGATAAAAATACATTTGTCCAGTCATGCTTATCGGTCTATAGGTTATAATCTAGTGGAATGAAATTAGCGTGTGTGTATTTTCTTTAGTTCATCATGTATCTTATTTATCACATGCGTACCGCATACAGAGCCTCTCGGAATATCACCTGTTGCTGCACACACTCACAGCTCCTCCTCACAGCAACATGTGTTCTTATAAGCCCAGTAGCATTTGTACACGAGATTGAGCTTGAAAACAGAGTTGTAATGTCCACTATTAAAAAGAGGAGGATCCCACCTTTCCATTGCTACAGGACCTATATTTATTTCTCAACTATTCTTAATATTAATAACAACCACCATTAGAGTGCAGGCATATGGTAGGCTATCATCATCGCATCACCCACCACCTTGCAATCTGAGTTGAGAACATTAATTGTTTGGTACCTGGAAGTTTAACTTCATAGCCTATTACGAGGCAAATCGTGGGAATTCTTACACAGGGACACTCGAAGTCAATCTTAAACTTTGTTTATTTGTCAGCACGCTGGAGAAGTTCCAACCAACTCAATGCATCATAGTACACATGTCAATCAGGAGCTCTCCTTGTGCAGACCCAGCAGTTGTCTTATATATGGCTATACACAGACAAATTATATTTGCATGATTTAGCCAAATTAATTAATCAGTACCGTTTTGTTTCATTCATTTGACCGACCAATACTGTTTCATAACATGTGACAGACCAACACCTCACGAGGCTTCTTCTCTCTAAGCTGAGAACTTGAAACTGAGATATCTTTAGTTCGTTCTCAAAACACGGTCTGTGCGTACGGCCAAATTGCAGCTACTGATAAGTGAGGCTGTGTACAGTCAGCAACTTGCATGAACACATAAATTGGTTATTAGAACAGCACATGAATAGAAGACAGAATTTGCTAAAAGAAAAGCACAAACATTAAGATTCCCTTACACATTGCTTCAAAGTAGCCTAGCCAAAATCAGACCATAGGAACATTTATGTAATATTTTTTTTTTTACTTCCTCACATGCCATTGAAACCAGCATTCTTTCCTGTTCTATTGGTTTTCATATCAACTTTCTTTCTTTGTCCAGCAGCCAAAGGCACAATACTGGTCATATTAGCAACCCACCCTAGGTCCAATGCCATGCAGGGTGCTCCTCAAAGGGGTAGAGCGACAGACACAGCTATACATCGCTTTATAAATAAGCAACACCAGCACAGAACAATTCCAAAATGTAATGAAATTCTATTATATATCATATTATACAGTGCATTTGGAAAGTATTCAGACCCCTTGACATTTTCAACATTTTGTTACATTACAGCCTTATTCTAAAATGGATTATATAAATAAAAATCCTACACAATACCCCATAATGACATTTTTGCTAATTTATTAAATATAAAAAACAGAAATAAATTATTTACATAAGTTTTCAGACCCTTTGCTATGAGACTGGAAATTGAGCTCAGGTGAATCCTGTTTCCATTGATCATCCTTGAGATGGTTCTACAACTTGATTGGAGTCCACCTTTTGTAAATTCAATTGATTTGACACAATTTGGAAAGGCACACCTGTCTGTCTATATAAGGTCCCACTGTTGGCAGTGCATGTAAGAGCAAAAACCAACCCATGAGGTGAAAGGAATTGTCCGTAGAGCTCCGAGACAAGATTGTGTCGGGGGAAGGCTTCCAAAAACTTTCTGCAGCATTGAAGGTCCCCAAGAACACAGTGGCCTCCATCATTCTTAAACAGAAGAAGTTTGGAACCACCAAGCCTCTTCCTAGAGTGTCACGTCTGACCTTAGATATCTATGTTTTCTTTATATTTTGGTTAGGTCAAGGTGTGAAGAGGGTGGGTACGCTAGTTTTTGTATTGTCCAGGGTTTTTGTAGTTCTAGGGGTTTTGTAGGTCTAGGTATTTGTATGTCTATGGTGGCCTGATATGGTTCCCAATCAGAGGCAGCTGTTTATCATTGTCTCTGATTGGGGATCATATTTAGGTAGCCATTTTCCCTTTTGTGTTCGTGGGTTCTTGTTCTATGTTTAGTTGCCTGTCTGCACTATTCATATTAGTTTCACGGTTCGTTTTGTTATTTTGTTAGTTTGTTCAGTGTTCATTCTTTACGCATACAACGCTGCGCCTTGGTCCGATTCATACGACGTTCGTGACATAGAGCTGGCCGCCCAGCCAAACTGAGCAATCGAGGAAGAAGTGCCTTGGTCAGGGAGGTGACCAAGAACCTGATGGTCACTGACAGAGCTCCAGAGTTCCTCTGTGGAGATGGGAGAAACTTCCAGAAGGATAACCATCTCTGCAGCACTCCAGCAATCAGACCTTTATGGTAGAGTGGCCAGACTCCTCAGTAAAAGGCACATAACAGCCCACCTGGAGTTTGCCAAAAGGCACCTAAAGGACTCCCAGACAATGAGAAACAAGATTATCTGGTCTGATGAAACCAAGATTGAACTCACGTCACGTCTGGAGGAAACCAGGCACCGCTCATCACCTGGCCAATACCATCCCTACGGGGGAAGCATGGTGGTGGTACCATCATGCTATGGGGATGTTTTTCAGCGGAGACTGGGAGACTAGTCAGGGTTGAGGATGAACTGAGCAAAGTACAGCAAGATCCTTGATGAAAACCTGCTCCAGAGCGCTCAGGACCTCAGACTGGGGCGAAGGTTCACCTTCCAACAGGATAACAACCCTAAGCACACAGCCAAGACAATGCAGAAGGGGCTTCGGGACAAGTCTCTGAATGTCCTTGAGTGGCCCAGCCAGAGCCCGGACTTGGTTTTGGTTTTTGGTACATCATCGTCGAAAAATCGTAATAGTTTATTATTTGTTTTAATCTGCAGGATTGCATGGGCCCATTGCCCTCGTGCAAGCTCTCCTAGGCACAGATAATTATGCGGGTGTCATTTCCTGGTATCGTCATGAGTGAGGAAAGGGGTTTTATTATGTCATTTAATGTATTTTTGTCCTTCAGCTGTAATTGTCTAATAATATTCTGTATTATCTCATGTTTTGTGTGGACCCCAGGAAGAGTAGCAGCAGCTTTGTATTCTCTCTCTCTCTCTCACTCACACTCACACTCACACTCACACTCACACTCTCACAAAATGACAACAGAACTACCATGCATCTTATGCTCATTAGAATGGAATGTGTGCCTTGGAAAAACCCCAATAAGACGTTGAACAACATTCTGCTACACATTAGTTCAGTAATACAGCTCAGAGCTGCACAAACTAAATCCAAAAGTATACAGGTCCAACCTACAATTTTCTCAGCATTTCCTTGACTTCGTCCAGTTCATATTATTAAGATTACAACAAATTTAAATGTGGACATAATATAACACATACTGTATGAAAAACATACAGGACAAATGTTGAGATTTTGGTGGATATATCCTGAGACTAGTAATAGAGCATGTGGCTAGTTCTATAAGTGATTCTCAGTCTGCCATGAAGGGAAAAACCCAACTCATCAATCCAATACTTACCAACTGACTCACAATGAAAACATCACCATCCTATGTACACAAGGCCTTACCTGCTGACTCAGGTTGATGACATCTTTACTGCCATTCTGGACATCAAAAGACACAAAGAAAAAGTGTGGGTGTGCTGGTGTGACTGTGGAGAGGAGGAGAGGAGGACAGGAGAGGAGGTGAGGAGAGGAGAGTAGAGGAGGGGAGGGGAGAGGAGGTAGTATGACTCTGAGGTCCCAGGGTATCAGATGATCATTCGGTCATAGCCTACAGGCCAACAGGGAGGAGGAGAGCCCTGTCAGCAGATTTGTGTGTGGTAATGCTGAGTGGTGACTGGGTCTGTATGAGGGTGCCGTTTATTGCAGTAAGATGTACGTGTGTGTGTGTGTGTGTGTGTGTGTGTGTGTGTGTGTGTGTGTGTGTGTGTGTGT
>NC_036857.1:4487364-4498386 GCF_002910315.2 Salvelinus sp. IW2-2015 | reverse complement strand
TGTGTGTGTGTGTGTGTGTGTGTGTGTGTGTGTGTGTGTGTGTGTGTGTGAGAGAGAGAGATGTGGTCAAACCAACTTGAACCAGAACAAACACCAGCCCTTATAGCCAAGACCCTAGCCCAGGCCAGACCAACACAAACCAGCCCCTATAGCCCAGCTCTATAGCCCAGCTCCATAGCCCAGGCCAGCATGCATTGACCGTGTGTATATGCACCAGCTGAGCTTTGGACTCGGGGTTCAGTGGGGTTGATAATGAGACTCTGTAAACTAGGGACTGCCATGGTCAGAGCTCAACATCATATTCATGTAAAATGCTAAAACACCCACGTGATAGATCAAGGCTTGACATTGCAAAACAAACGATGTGCCCTGCCTCAAAAATCCAAACAGCCCAGCAGAAATGAGTAGGAAATGAATTGGATATGACTGCAGGTGAATCACCATCTTACTATGACAAACCTGGTATAGAAGTGCTGTCCTGTTTCTGTCTTATTACTAACCAGTCCATATAGACACGATAGCACATATGCTTCCAGGCATCCTGGACTAGTATGTTTCCAATCAAGACTTGATGAGTCTGTCCCCAGTTCCCTTCAAACTACACTCATCCTATCCAACACACACACACACACACACCACCAAAGCACGGCACGCACAAACACACATGCTTACACACACAAAAACACACAAGCCCTAGTGTTTCAGTAACAATATTCTTGCCTTGCCACAGGGCAGACAGTTTATCCTGAGCTTGCATTCTTCTCTTGGTTGTCAAAGAGCCCGACCACCTGTCAGTTTCCCTTAGCAACGCCCCTAACAACCACCACAGTGCCCGGGCAACGGAACAACACAGAGCCCAGGATTGGGCTCGACCAAGACCCATGAGAGTGTGTGTCTGTACATGCTTCTCTCCCACACACGCACACGCAAGCAACACATGTACACACACACGCACACACGCAATTAATGCATGCACACACACACAGTGGTGAGTGTGTGTGGCAAAGGTCCATCCATTAATCCATTAATTTCTTCAAATAGAAGGGACACTAAACTACAGAGAAAAACAGACTGTGTTGCCTAGCCAGCTTTTTCCTTATCATGTCCAATTCTATATGATATTACCCAATGCCTGCAGGGCACTCAGATATAAAGTGTTTGTGTGTAAATGAGGCCTGGCAGTCACACGCCAGACAGGGTGAGGGGAGAGGGAGAGAGAGAGAGATGGCTGAGGAGAGTGAGTGGGGCCTGTTACCAGTAGAAGTGCTATAGTGTGTTCATCCTGGTCCTCTCCAACACCATCTGTCCATTATCACCACTCCCTTAATTCTCTTTACCTGCCCCCAGTACCTCACAGGCGACATATCCCCTTTCTGTTCCCTCTTTCACTTCCCCCTCCCTTTCTTCTCTCCCATTCCCCTCTTCTAACAGTCTAATTACATCGTCTTCCCTCTATCCTGCCCCAGGGTCCCAACACTAGATACCAGGGTCCCTGCTGGATGAGTCCATGTGCACTGGGTGTCGTAGCTGAGCACTGTATATCTGGATGGGACTGTGGGGCTTAGGGGCTGGGGACTGAGGGGCTGGGGATGGGACTGAGGGGCTTAGGGGCTGGGGACTGAGGGGCTGGGATGGGACTGGGGAGGGGCTTAGGGGCTGGGGATGGACTGAGGGGCTTAGGGGCTGGGGACTGAGGGGAGGGGATTGGAGACTGAGGGGCTGGGGATGGGATCGCCTTGAAGGGGCTAGGTGGCTGGGGACTGAGGGCTTAGGGGCGGGGGATGGGACTAGAGGGCTTCAGGGGCTGGGGACTGAGGGGCAGGGGATGGGACTGAGAGGGTAGGGATGGGGACTGAGGGGCGGGGATGGGACTGAGGGTAGGGCTGGGGATGGGACTGAGGGGGCTTAGGGTGGGGACTGAGGGGCAGGGAGGATGGGGTATGAGGGGCTATAGGGACTGGGGGACTGGAGGGCTTAGGGGCTGGGGAGACTGAGGGGCTTAGGGGCTGTGGGACTTGAGAGGGGCAGGGGGATGCGGGACTGAGGGGCTTAGGGCTGGGGCTGAGGGGGAGGGATGGGACTTGAGGGGCTTAGGGGCTGGGGACTGAGGGGTGGGGGATGGGACTGAAGGGGATGGGGATGGGAGGGGGCTTAGGGACTGGGGAGGACTGAGGGGCAGGGGATGGGGACTGAGGGGCTTAGGACTGGGGACTGAGGGGCTTAGGGGGCTGGGGACTGAGGGGCAGGGGATGGGGAACTGAGGGGCTTAGGGACTGATGGGGACTGGAGGGGCAGGGGATGGGACCCGAGGGCGCTGGGGCTAGGGGAGGGATGGGGACTGAGGCTTAGGGGCTGGGGACTGAGGGGCTTAGGGAGCTGGGGATGGACACTGGGGTGGGGATGGGGACTGAGGGGCTTCTAGGGGCTGGGGACTGAGGGGTGTAGGGGCTGGGGAAACTAGAGGGGCAGGGGATGGGACTGAGGGGCTTAGGCGCTGGGGACCTGAGCGAGGGATGGGATGGGACTGAGGGGTTGGGGATGGGGCGGCTAAGAGGGGCTGGGGATGGGACTGAGGGGCTGGGATGGTACTGAGGGGCTGGAATGGGATTGAGGGGCTGGGGATGGGGACTAAGGGGCAGGGGATGGTGACTGAGGGGCTGGAGATGGGACAGAGGGGTCTGGGTGTGGAGTGGGACTAGGGGGGACTGGGGATGCGGACTGAGGGTCTGGGATGGGACTGAGGGGCTGGAGATGGGACTGAGGGGACTGGATGGGGCTGGAGGGGCATGGGGGTCTTGGTAAGGGACTGGGGTTGTTAGATTGGGAAATAGAGCTGAAGAGGCAGCCTTATACAAAGGAAGTTGAGAGGGTCGTCTCACCCTAGGGCTACAACCAGCCCTGCTGTTCAAACCCTGGTGACCTCCCTCTTCTGTCTCTCTCTTGTCTCTCTCTTGTCGGCTGGTCTGTTCTCTGCTCTCTCCATCTCTCTCTGTTCTCTCTTCTGTTCTCTCTCTTGTCTCTCTGTCTGTCTCAGTCTCTGTCCCGGTCTCTCGTCTCTGTCCTGTCTCGGTCTCTGTCAATTTCAATTCAATTCAAGTGGGCTTTATTTGGCATGGGAAACGTGTTAACATTGCCAAAGCAAGTGAGGTATGATAATATTAAATACAAAAGTGAAATAAACTATCAAAATTAACAAGTCAACCATTAACACATACAGGAAAGTTTACAAAAACAATAAAGACATTTACCAAATATCATATTATGTATATTTACAGTGTGTTAACAATGTACAATTGGTAAAGTACCATAGAGGAAATAAAATAAGCCATAAATATGGGTTTGGTGTTCTCACGTTGTACACGGGGATATTTTTGCAGAAATTCTGCATGCAGAGTCTCAAATTTGGTGTTTGGTCCCATTTTGTGAAATCTTGGTTGGTGAGCGTACCCCAGACCTCACAACCATAAAGGGCAATGGGTTCTATGACTGATTCAAGTATTTTTAGGCCAGAATCCTAAATTGGTTGTCATGTAATTTTATGTATCTTGGTTGATGCGCATATGATCGCCCATTTTCTTGCACTTTCCAGTCTCTCAGATTGTTAGCACCCGAACTTGTGGAAGTCTATCATGTTGCGCTGCCATTGTTGGAAGGCATAAGGCTCATCGTTATCGTTTTTTTGTGTGCTTCTGGGCAATGGTGTCTAGACTGGAATTTGTATCTTGCTGGGGATTCGCGGTTGGCGACTGGCACCTTTTATTGAGCTGGACACCCATTATTTGTCTACTGAGTATTTACTGGTTCAGGGGGCCCAGGTCTGGCAGAATCTTTGTGCCAGAATATCTAGGTGACTGCTGTATTTGACCCTCTCTTGGTTTGGTGACAACCGAAAGCACCAGATAACAAATCAAAGCAAAACAGTAGACATCTTCCGACTTCAGATTCAGTAGGGTGAGGCCGGGGTGCTGCAGAACTCGAATTCTAATGTGCCTCGCTGCGGCCAATGTCGGTTGATAATATATGTTGAAGAGGGTGGGGCTTAAACCGCTGCATCCTGTCTCAACCCCACGGCCCTGTGGGAAGAAATGTGTGTGTTCTTTTTGCGCTCTTTTTTTAACGCGGCACACTTGTTGTTTGTGGTACATGGCATTTTATAATGTTCCGTATTGTTTATAACCGCCATAACACCACTTTCCATTCCAAATTTGTAGTAGCAGACCCTCTGAGCCAATTGGCGAGTCGAACGCTTTTTTTTGGAAATCAACAAAGCCATGAGAAGACTTTGCCTTTGTTTTGCGTTTTTTTGGTATGTCAATTAGGGTGTGCAGGTGTGAATACATGGTCTGTCTCCTGGCTTGTCTTCTCTCTGTCTCTCAATTCCTCTCTATCTGTCCTCTCTCTATCTGTCTCTCCTCTCTCTCTCTCTGTCTCCTCTCTCTCTCTCTCTGTCTCTGTGCTCTTGTCTTTCTCTCGGGTCTGTCTCTCTCTGTCTTTCTCTGTCTTTTCTCCTTTCTCTCTGTCTTCTCTCTCTGTCTCTCTCTCTGTCTCTTCTACTGTCGCGTCTCTGTCTCTCGTGCTGTCCTGCTCTGTGCTCTCTGTGGTCTCTCTCTGTCTCTCTCTCCTCTCTTCTTCTGTCTCTCTGTTCTCTCTCTGTCTCTCTCTGTATTCTCTGCTGTCCTCTTGGGCTGTGTCTCTCTTTCGTACGCTCTCTCTGTCGGTCTTCGCTCTCCTTCTCTCTCTGTCTTCTCCCTCCATCTATTTCCTCGGTCTTTCCCCTCTCCTCCTCTCCTGCATCTTCCGGTCTCTCTCTTATTCTCGAGCTCACGGTGGGACCGATGTTGTTTCTAAGAGCCAGCTTGTAGCCCTACAGGGAATATTTTCTGTGGGTGGTTCTGAGTGTTTTGTTGTTTATACTTTTGTTTATCTTCACAACAAGGCTGGATCAGTTTACTTCTTAAACTGGTTTATATTCCCATGTGCCTTTCGTCTGTCCTTTTTCGTCACCTATCCACCTCTCTTTCGCCTCTGTTCCACCTGCTCACTCCTCTCCACCTGCTCACTTCCTCTTCCACCTCCTCACCCTCCTGCCACCTTCCTCACCCTTCTGCACCGCGTGCTCACCCTCTCCCCTCATCACCCTCTCCACCTCCTCCCCATATCCTCACCCGCGCTGCTGACCCGTCACCTCCCCTACCCTCTGCACTGCTCACCCCTCTGCACCTCCCACCTCTGCACTCCTCACCCTCTCCACCTCCCTGACCCCTCTTCCACCTCATCACCCCTCTCCACCTCATCACCACTCTCACACCTCCTCCACCCTCTCCAGCCTGAGCTCACATCACTCCATCCCTCACTCCACCGCCTCCCTCTCCACCTCATACACCCTCTCCACCTTCAATCAACCTCTCCACCTGCTTCAACAGCCTCTCACTCCACACCCATCATCCCACCACCTACCTTCCACCTCCTCAATCCCAACTCCCTCACCCCATCTGCACCTGCTCACCCTCTGCACCTCCTCAACTCCTCTCCCACCTCCTCACCCTCTCCCACTCAATCAACCTCTCCCACACTTCATCACCCTCTCACCTCGCTACCCTCTCCCCTGCTCCCTCCTCACCCTCTCCACCTCTCACCCTCTCCACCTCCTCACCTATCGCGACCAATCAGTCAACCTCTCTCCACCTGCTCCACAGCCTCTCCACCTCCTCACAGCTCTCCACCTCCTCACCACCTCACCCTCTCCAACCCTCCTCAACCCTCGTCCACCTCCTCACCGACCTCACCCTCATCTACCTCCTCACCCTCTCCACCTCCTCACGCCTCTCGCACCTCAATCACCGCTCTCCACCGCTCACCCTCCTCATCTCCTCACCCCTCCACCTCATCACCCTCTCCACCTATCATCACCACATCTCCACCTGCTTCACCCTCTGCACCTCCTCACCCTCTCACTCCTCACCTCTCCAAACTCCCTCACTGCCTCTGCCCTGCTCACACCTCTGCACCTCCTCACCATCTCACCCTCACTCCACCACTCTCATCATCCCCTCTTCCACTCCATCACCCTCTCCACCTGCTCACCCTCCCACTGCTCACACCTCCTCACCCTTCCACGTCAACCCTCTCCACCTCCCTCACCCTCCACTCATCTACCCTCTCCCCTGCTCACGCTCTCCACCTCCCTCACCACTCATCCACCTCATCACCCTCTCCACTCCTACCACGCATATCCACCTCCTCACACCTCAACCGCTCTCGCACCTCCTCACCCCTACTCTCCTACTACTCACACCCTCATCCACCTCAGCACTCTCCACCTCCTACCAACCTCCACCTCCTCCCAACCCCCCTCCTGCTCACCTCTCCACCTCAATCACCTCCTCCATGTGGTAAAAAATACAGAAAAATGTTAAAAAGTGCGATCTGAAATGTGTTTGGAAGAAAGTATATTTCAGCAAGTAAAGAAGACCAGTGTGATGTGTGTGTGTGTGTGTGGTGTGTGTGACTGATGTGGTGTGTGTGTGTGTGTGTGTGTGTGTGTGTGTGTGTGTGTGTGTGATGAGCAGAGAGAGAGATCAAGTGTACGTAACACAGCAGAAGGAGTAGAGTGTTGTGATTCTTAATAAGTGCACTCTCAGTACAGATTCCTACACGGTGGAGATAAATACGCACTCGTCCCTCAGCCCTCCTACCCTCCCCATCCCTCCATCTTTCTCTTGTCCTCCTACACATCCTGGCCCTTTCATGTGCAAAACAGATGTAGTCAATTGACATGCTAATGAGACAAGGGCTGCTTCAGAGCGGTCCTGAGCCACAGTCCACACACACACACAAGCACACACACACATACACATGCACGCATGCAGAAACACATGCACACACAGACACACACACACACACACAGACACACACACACACACACACATGCGCACACTAAGAAATGCAAGCTCACACAGACAGGTAAGTGCCAAAATAAAGTAAACAGTAGAGTAAATGAGGGATACGAAGCAGAGTGAAAGACGATTTTTCTACAGGTGTGGTTCCTCAGTCACAGTTTTTTACAATCACTTTGGCACTCATTTCAGAACCTTGTGGTAATTTTTCAAACTCTAGACACAAAACTCRAAACGGTCATCACTTGTAACACAGGCTGTCCAATGTTCAAAACATTTCTTTGTGCATTCATGTCTTTAAAGAAACCTTGCACTTGCCGAATCATTGGTTCAAATAACTCATTTATCATGAAATACCATAGGAACATTCATTTAGATCACCCACACACAAGATACCGATAGTTTCACTGTGTAGTTGTTCGTACAATCATTAAATATTGTAGTACAAAATATGTGACACATGTTTCATTATGCTACTACACCTAAATACATCACTGTAAAAGGGCTAGAAGAGAGAACACTACAGACACTGTGGAATCATTGAACAAAATATGAAATGTATTGATGAAATACAATAAAATCACAACATAGGTTTCTTTGAATCAAAGCAAAACTAATTAGCTACAAAAAAAGAAAAAAACTAMRGTAAAATGTCAACTGCAGTGTTCCTCACCTGGCTTACTGTAAGAAGCAAAATAAAGGATTGATTACTGTACTTCTATATTTCCCTCAACCCTGTCTTGTGGATTTGGCCACAGGTTCTCATCCACATCACAATGGATGTTTTCTTTAGCCAAACATATCGGGAAGAATCTTCGGACATGGTGAATCCAGGCCTGACACTGGTCTGCCATAATGACATAGCATGTGTCATCCATGGCCTGGAGAAGGGTGGCTTGTTCGTGAGGGCGCCTATCACATACCTTCCACCTCCATGTGGGGAAAAAATCCTCAATCGGGTTAAGGAAAGGAGAGATGACTTCTCAGTCATCAGATCTCAACCTAATTGAACACTTATGGGAGATTCTAGAGCAGCGCCTGAGACAGCGTTTTCCACCACCATCAACAAAACACCACATTATGGAATTTCTCATGGAAGAATGATGTTGCCAATAGAGTTCCAGACACTTGTAGAATCTATGCCAAGGTGCATTGAAGCTATTCTGGCTCCACCCTCCATCCTCCACCCTCCACCCCCTCCCATCCATCCTCCCCCCCTCCTCACCCACCATTCACCACACTCCATCCCCTCCCTCCTCCCCTCCTCCTCCTTTCCCCCTCCAACCCCCTCCCTCCACCCACCCTCCATCCTCCACCCTCCATCCACCACTCTCCATCCCACCACCCTCCAACTACCCTCCTCCCTCATCCCCTCCCTCCTCTCTTTCCCCTCCAACCCTCCCTCCACCCACCCCCTCCATCCTGCCACCCTCCATCCACCACCTCTCATCCACCACCACTCCAACACCCTCCCTCCCTCCATCCCCCTCCTCCCTCCTTTCCCCTCCAATCCCCTCCCTCCATCCCTCCCCTCCATTCCACCCCCTCCATCCCCTTCCCTCCATCCACCCCCCTCCGTCCTCCACCCTCCTCCACCCAAACATCTACCACACTCCATCTTCCTCTCTGCATCCTCCACCCTCCCCTCCCTCCATTCCCCCTCCCTCCTCCACCCTCCATCGACCACCCTCCCTCCATCCCCCTCCCTCCTCCACCGCTCCACTCCACCACCCTCCTCCACCACCCATCCACCACCACTCCATCCTCCTCTCTCCACCCACACCCTCCCTCCACCACCTCCCTCCATCCACCAACACTCCATCCTCCTCTCTCCACACCAACTCTCCTCCACCACCCTCCAACCCCTCCCTCCATCTTCCTCCTCCTAACCACCCTAAAAGTGGAAAAAGATTGGAATTGAGTTTGGGTTCTCCCCAGAGGATACCCAGGCTAACGTCCCCCCACCTCACCGCATAACACACATAACTTACTCTGTGTGTATGAATGTGCGTGTTAATGTGTGTGTATGTTCTCTGTGTGTACTTGTGTACTGTCTCTCTCTGTGTGTGTGTGTGTGTGTGTGTGTGGTGGTGTGTGGTGTGTGTGTGTGTGTGTGTGTGTGTGTGTGTGGTGTGTGTGTGTTGTGTGTGGTGTGTGTGTGTGTGTGTGTGTGTGTGTGTGTGTGGTGTGTGTGTGTGTGGTGTGTGTGTGTGTGTTTTGTCCTTCTCTCTTCAGGGTGTCCAAGGCCATGACAGCCAGTCATCCTCTTGAGATCAGAGATGGGGAAAAGTGAGATGAAATGAAAGCATTGCTTGGAGGACTGACTGGGAAAGACTCCTGGGATGGGACAACTAATATAAAGGATGATGAAGAGGAAAGGACGAGATGGGAGCTTTGGAGAGATTTGAGATATGAGGAAGAGTAAGGAGCAGAGGTGGTGAAAGATGGGGAGAGGTGGAGAGCTTTTGGGGTGATGGAATGAGTGAGAGGACTGGCGTGGATGGAGAGCGCTGGGAGGACAGAGGCGGAACTGAGGCGGGATGGAGAGCGCTGGGAGGAACAGGAGGGGACTGGAGCGGGATGGAGAGCGCTGGGAGGACACGGAAGAGACTGAGCCGGGATGGAGACGCACTGGGAGGAGACGGAGAGGACTGAGCGGGATGGAGACGCTGGGAGGAGAGGAGGGGACTGAGCGGGATGGAGAGCGCTGGGAGGACAGGAAGAGGACTGGAGCGGGAATGAGAGCTGCTGGGAGGAGAGAGAGGACTGAGTGGATGGAGAGCGCTGGGAGGAGATGGAGGGTGACTGAGCGGGATGGAGAGCGCTGGAGGACAGGAGGGTACTTGGAGCGGAGATGGGAGAGCGCTGGGTAGGGACAGGAGAGGACTGTAAGCGGGATGGAGAGCGCGGGGAGGTACGGAGAGAGGACAGAAATGCGGGATGGAGAGCGCTGGGAGGAGAGGAAGGACTGGAGTGGGATGGAGAGCGCTGGGAGGAGGGAGAAGGACTGAGCGGGATGGAGAGTCGCTGGGAGGATAGGAGAGGACTGAGCGGGATGGAGAGCACTGGGAGGATAGGAGGGACTGAAGCGGGATGGAGAGCGCGGGAGGAGAGGAAAGGACTGAGCGGGATGGAGAGCGCTGAGGAGAGGAAGGGACTGAGCGGGATGGAGTAGGCGCTGGGGAGGAGAGGAAGAGGAACTGAGGCGGGATGGAACGCTGGGAGGGAGAGGAGAGGAACTGAGCGGGATGGAGAGCGACTGGGAGGAGAGGAGAGGACTGAGCAGGATGGGAAAGCGCTGGGAGGAGAGGAGAGACTGAAGCGGATGGAGAGCCGCTTGGAGGAGAGCAGAAGGACTGAGCGGATGGAGAGCGCTGGGAGTACAGGAGAGACTGAGCGGGATGGGAGGCGCTGGGAGACAGGAAGAGGAACTGAGCGGGATGGAGAGCGCTGGGAGACAGGTAGAGGAACTGAAGCGGAATGGTAGAGCGGCGGAGGAGAGGAGAGGGACTGAGTGGATGGAGAGCGCTGGGAGGAGAGGAGAGGACTGAGCGGGATGGAAGAGCGCATTGGGAGGATAGGAGAGGAACTGAGCGGGATGAGAGGCCACTGGGAGGATAGGGGGACTGAGGCGGGATGGGAGCGCTGGGAGCGAGAGAGAACAGGAACTGAGCGGGATGGAAGCGCTGGGAAGGGAGAGGAGGGGACTTGAGCGGGATGGAGAAGCACTGGAGGAGAGGCAAGGACTGAGCGGGATGGAGAGCGCTGGGAGGAGAGGAGAGGACTGAGCGGGAATGGGACGCTGGGAGGAGAGGAGAGGACTGAGCAGGATGGAAAGCGCTGGGAGGAGAGGAGGGACGAGCGGGATGGAGAGGCTGGGAGAGAGGAAGAGACTGAGCGGGATGGAGAGCGCTGGGAGGGGCCAGAGAGGACTCGAGGGGATGGAGAAGCGCTGGGGACAAGGAGAGGACTGAGAGAGGATGGAGAGCGCTGGGAGGAGAGGAGGGACGGAGCAGGGATGGAAGCCTGGGAGACAGGAGGAGGACTGACGGGTGGTGAGCACTGGGAGAGAGGAGGGACTGGAGTGGATTGGAGAGCGCTGGGAGGAGAGGAAGGGGACTGAGGC
>NC_036857.1:4483702-4485782 GCF_002910315.2 Salvelinus sp. IW2-2015 | reverse complement strand
AGGAGAGGAGAGGTTAGGAGACTGAGAGGGATGGGGAGAGCTGGGGGGAGAGGAGAGGTTAGGAGACTGAGAGGGATGGAGAGAGCTGGAAGGAGAGGAGAGGTTAGGAGTCTGAGAGGGATGGAGAGAGCTGGGGGGAGAGGAGAGTTTAGGAGACTGTGGCTCAATGGGAGAACTGAGAAAGCAGTGAAAGAACATGGTGGTTGCACTGGTTTACAGTTGAAAGATCTGGTGGGACTGTCGGGGAAACAGTGTTGGGGAGTAGTGTAGGGAAGTAGTGTTGGGGAGCAGTGTTGGGGAAGTATTATTGGGGAAGTATTATTGGGGAAGGGGTGTTGGGGAGAAATGTTTGGGAAGTAGTGTTGGGGAAGTATTATTGTGGAAACAGTGTTGGGAGTAGTGTTGGGAAGTATTATTGGGGAGTAGTGTTGAGAGTAGTGTTGAGGAGCAGTGTTGGGGAGTAGTGTTGGGGAGCAGTGTTGAGGAGTAGTGTTGAGGAGTAGTGTTGAGGAGCAGTGTTGGGGAAGTATTATTGTGGAAACAGTGTTGAGGAGTAGTGTTGCGGAGTAGTGTTGAGGAGCAGTGTTGAGGAGTAGTGTTGAGGAGCAGTGTTGGGGAAGTATTATTGTGGAAACAGTGTTGAGGAGTAGTGTTGYGGAGTAGTGTTGGGGAGTAGTGTTGGGGAAGTATTATTGGGGAAGTAGTGTTGGGGAAGTAATGTTGGGCTCTAGGGGGTAAATAAATGGATTCCCTCTTCATCTCTGCTGGATGAGTAGTGTTGGTGAGAAGTGTTGGGGAAGTAGTGTTGTGGAGTAGTGTTGCGGAGTAGTATTGGGGAGTAGTGTTGGGGAGTAGTGTTGGGAGTAGTGTTGCGGAGTAGTATTGGGGAGTAGTGTTGGGGAGTAGTGTTGGGAGTAGTGTTGGCGTGTTGGAGAGTAGTGTTGGAGAGTAGTGTTGGGAGTAGTGTTGGGCAGTAGTGTTGGGGAAGTAGTTGTGCGGAGTAGTGTTGGGATAGTGTTCGGTGTAGTGTGGAGTTAGTATTGGGAGTAGTGCTGAGGAGTGATGTTGGGAGTAGTGTGTGGGAGTAGTGTGAGGAGTAAGTGGGGAGTAGTGTTGGGAGTAGTGTTGAGGAGTAATGTTGAGGAGTAGTGTTGGGGAAGGAGTTAAGCAGGATGGTTGTGGAGTAGTTTGGGAGGGTGTTGGGGAAAGTAATGTGGGGAAGTAATTGCTAGGGAAGTATTATTGGGAAGGTATATATGAGGAGTAGTTTAAGGAGTAGTGAAGAGGAAGTAGTGTTGTAGTAGTTTGGGAAGTAATGTTGAGGGAGTAGTGTTGAGGAGTAGTGTTGGGGAAGTAGTGTTGGGAGTTAGTGTTGGGAAGTAGTGTTGAGGAGTAGTGTTGGAGAGTAGTGTTGGGAGGGTAGTGTTGAGGAGTAGTGTTGGGGAGTAGTGTTGAGAGTAGTTTTGGGAGTAGTGTTGAGGAGTAGTGTTGGGAGTAGTGTTGGAGAGTAGGTTTGGGGAGTAGTGTGAGGAGTAGTGTTGGAGAGTAGTGTTGGGAGTAGTGTGGGTAGTGTTGAGGAGTAGTGTTGGGGAAGTATTATTTGGGAAGTGGTGTTGGGGAGTAGTGTTGGGGGTAGTTTAGAGTTAGTGTTGGGGAGTAGTGTTGAGAGTAGTGTTGGAGAGTAGTGTTGAGGGGAGTGTTTGAGAGTAGTGTGGGAGTAGTGTTAGAGAGGCCTGGCTCTAGGGGGTAATTAAATGGATTCCCTTCTCTTATCTATGCAGGAAATCTCCCTCAGGCACATTCACAGTGCATGGCAATACAGTCCCGTAGAACTCATTACATACACACCCGACATGTGTGTGAGTGTGTGAGTGCGTGCGTGCGTGCGTGCGTGCGTGCGTGCTTGGTGTGTGTGGTGTGTGTGTGTGTGTGTGTGTGTGTGTGTGTGTGTGTGTGTGTGTGTGTGTGTGTGTGTGTGTGTGTGTGTGTGTGTGTGTGGTGTGTGTTGTGTTGTTGTGGTGTGTGGTGTGTGTTGTTTCGGTGTGTGTGTGGTGTGAGTGTTGTGTGTGTTGCTTTCGTG
>NC_036857.1:4471399-4477548 GCF_002910315.2 Salvelinus sp. IW2-2015 | reverse complement strand
CACACACACACATACACACACACACACACACACACAAGAGCTTCATAAAGATGTGATACAGTATCTACAGAAAATGATATTAGAAGGTTCTAGAGAAAAAGCCATTCACACTGTCAGTTGTGGACAGGGGGCAAGGAGAGACGGGTATGGTTAGGGGCTGAGGAGCTATAAAAGAAGGTACAAATAATCCCGATCATCAACCAGAAACCATGTCCGTTCATACCACTCATTCATCACATATTCATTCCCTTATTCATCAATGTTATACATTCATGTATTATTTCGCTCTTCCTCAAATTCTACTGAACAAAAATATAAATGCAACATGTAAAGAGTTTCCTGAGCTGAAAAAAAAGATCCCAGAAAAGTGCCATACACACAAAAAGCTTATCTTGTTTACATCCCTGTTAGTGAGCATTTCTCCTTTGCCAAGATAATCCATCCCCCTGACAGGTGTGGCATATCAAGAAGTTGATTAAACAGCTTGATCAATACACAGGTGCACCTTGTGCTGGGAACAATAAAAAGCCACTCTAAAATGTGCTGTTTTGTCACACAACACAATGCCATAGATGTCTCAAATTTTGAGGGAACATGCAATTGGTATGCTGAATGCAGGAATGTCCAACAGAGCTGTTGCCAGAGAATTTAACGTTAATTTCTCTACCATAAGCCACCTCCAACATCGTTTTAGAGAATTTGGCAGTACATCCAACCAGTCTCACAACCACAGACCACGTGTAACCACGCCAGCCCAGGACCTCCACATCCGGCTTCTTCACCTCCGTGATCATCTGAGGAGGGGGAGGGGGGCTGCTGAGAAGTTTTTCTGCCTGTAATAAAGCCCTTTTGTGGGGAAAAACTCATTCTGATTGGCTGGACCTGAGTGGGTTGGTCTGGCTCCCAAGCGGATGGGCCTATGCCCTTCCCAGGCCCACCCATGGCTTCGCCCCAGCACAGTCATGTAAAATCCATAGATTAGGGCCTAATTAATTTATTTCAATTGACTGATTTCCTTATATGAACTGTAACTCAGTAAAATCTTTGAAGTTGTTGCATGTTACGTTTATATTTTTGTTCAGTATAGTGAATAAAATCTTAGGGGGTTGTTAAACCGAGACAGGCTATAGCTGTGGCTGTGGCTGTGCATGCCTTTACTCATTCTAACAGCCGTTTAATAAATGTGATTGCAAATGGAACTTGTCACTTGCACTGGGGAGAGCCTGGCCGGTCAATACTCCTACTGGCAGGTGCCTGGGGTCATGTATAAGTCACAGAGTGATGGATATGTATCCAATAATTGATGTAGGGCAGGCGTTATTGTCAGTTTTTCTCCTGCCTCTATTGCTTATTAAAAGCTCTTGGCCTTAAGTATCAGCTAGCCAATTATAGAGTGAACAGGGTAAAGGGGGTTGAGCAGGTGGGAGGAGGGTGGGGCTTAAGGAAGGGCTTTGTTGTGGCTCTTTATATGTGTTTGTTTGGGGTGGTAAGAGGTGGGGGTAGTGCTGCAGCGTCAGGTGGGGATGGAAGGTAGGGTTGAGGGAGGGGTATGTGTGGCAGTGGTCAGTGGGGGATGGAAGGAGGGTTGGGGGGGGTATGTGTGCAGGTTCAGGTGTGGGATGGAAGAGGGTTGGGGGGGTATGTTGTGCAGGTCAGGTTGGATGGAAGGAGGGTTGGGGGGGTATGTGTGCAGGTCAGGTGGGTGATGGAAGGAGGGTTGGGGGGGGAGTTGTGCAGGTCAGGTGGGGGATGGAAGGAGGGTTGGGGGGTTATGTGTGCAGGTCAGGTGGGGATGGAAGGGGGTTGGGGGGGGTATGTGTGCAGGTCAGGTGGGGATGGAAGGAGGGTTGGGGGGATGTGTGCAGTCAGTGGGGGATGGAAGGAGGGTTGGGGGGGTATGTGTGCAGGTCAGGTGGGGATGGAAGGAGGGTGGGGGATATGTGCAGGTCAGGGGGGGATGAAGGGGGTTGGGGGGTATGTGTGCAGGTCAGGTGGGGGATGGAAGGAGGGTTGGGGGGGTATGTGTGCAGTCGGTGGGGATGTGGGAAAGAGGTTGGGGGGTATGTGTGCAGGTCAGGTGGGGATGGAAGAGGTAAAGGGGTGGGTATGTGTGCAGGTCAGTGCGTGGGGGTGGAAGGAGGGTTGGGGGGGTATATGTGCAGTGCAGGTGGGGGATGGAAGGAGGGTTGGGGGGTATGTGTGCAGGTCAGGTGTGGGGATGGAAGGAGGGTTGGGGGGGTATGTGTTGCAGTCAGTGGGGATGGAAGGAGGTTGGGGGGGTAGTGTGTGCGGTCAGTGGCGGTATGAAGAAGGGGTTGGGGGGTATGTGTGCAGGTCAGGTGGGGGATGGAAGGAGGTTGGGGGGGTATATGTGCAGGGTCAGGTGGGGATGGAAGAGGGTTGGGGGGATTGTGTGCAGGTCAGGTGGGGGATGGAAGGAGGGTTGGGGCGGTATGTGTGCAGGTAGGTGGGGATGGAAGGAGGGTTGGGGGGTATGTGTGCAGGTCAGGTGGGGATGGAAGGAGGTTGGGGGGTATTGTGCAGGTCAGGTGGGGGATGGAAGGAGGGTTGGGGGTATATGTGCAGGTCGGGTGGGGATGGAAGGAGGTTGGGGTATGTGTGCAGGTCAGGTGGGGAATGAAGGAGGTTGGGGGGTATGTTGGCAGTCGTGGGCGGGGGGGAGGTTGGGGGGAATTAGTGCAGGCAGGTGGGAATGGAAGGAGGGTTGGGGGGGTATGTGTGCAGGTCAGGTGGGGATGGAAGGAGTTGGGCGGGTATGTGTGCAGGTTCAGGTGGGGATGGAAGGAGGTTGGGGGGGTATGTGTGCAGGTCAGGTGGGGGATGGAAGGAGGGTTGGGGGGGTATGTGTGCAGGTCACGTGGGGGTTGGAAGGAGAGGTTGGGTTAGAGTGGCAGCTAAGCACTGTAGCTAAGTCAAAAACACCATGTCAAAGACCATGTCCTCTCTATTGTATTCTTGACCTCTCACATTTTTGGGTTAGACCTTACGAGAAACCCAGAACAATGACAAATGTATAGTTTAGCGAGACAATGTAGCTATATTCACGTCGGGGGAAGGTAGTGAAAAGTGTCAGCCTATTTACACTGCACCTCCTTGTTACTGCATTTCCATGTTCCTTTTCATGTGTTGCACCTGCATTTAGTCATGTTTATGAATCACATGATGATAAAAGCATGTATTACTTATGTTAAATGTATGTAGTTCTGTCCTTGTGATGTACTTGTCTATTAATGTTCTGTATTATGTCATGTTTCATGTTTTGTGTGGACCCCAGGAAGAGTAACTGGCTGCTTTAGCATTAGCTTAATGGGGATCCTAATAAAATTCTAAAATACTTGGAACCGTTTTTTCTCCTCCTGTTCAGTTTAGTTCAGTTCACTTGAACCTTTTCACTATTTTTCTCTAATTTTGAACTCTTCAAGCGAAGACATAATCAACAACCAACACTGTCACAATGACTAGTAACAGTTCAGGGTTGAAGGTGAAGGTTCACATACCAGGGGATGGCCCTCTGCTCTTGGCACGTTATCTTGTTGTTATCTTCCTGCATAGAATGGACTCCCCATGTCAGCTTGTTGTTATCTTCCTGTGTAGAATGGACTCCCCTAGTAGAATGTTTGTTATCTTCTGTATAGAATGGACTCCCCATGGTAGCTTGTTGTTATCCTCCTGTGTAGAATGGACTCCCCATGGTAGCTTGTTGTTATTCTGTTACTCTGTAGGTAGAAATGGCTCCCCATGGTAGCTTGTTTGTTATTTACTGTTTAGAAGGACTCCCCATGGTAGTTGTTGTTATCTCCTGTGTAAATGGACTCCCCATGGTAGCTTTTGTTTAATCTTACTGCTGTAGAAAGGACTCCCTCCATGGTAGCTTGTTGTTATCTTCCTGTGTAGATGGAGACTCCCAATGGTAGCTTGTTGTTATCTTCTTGTAGAAGGACTCCCCATGGGTACGCTTGTTGTAGTGTTATCGTTACTGGTGTAGAAAGGACTCCCATGGTAGCTTGTTGTTTATCCTCCTGTGTAGAATGGACTCCCATGGTAGGCTTGTTGTTATCCTCCTGTGTAGAATGAGATCCCCATAGTAATGTTTGTTATCTTTCCTGTATAGAAAGGAACTCCCAATGGTAGCTTGTTGTTATCTCCTTCTGTGTAGAAGGACTCCCATGTAGCTTGTTGTTATGCTCCTGTGTAGAATGGACTCCGCGCATGGTAGCTTGTTGTTATCTTACTGTGGTAGAAATGACTCCCCATGTCAGCTTGTTTGTTATTTCCTGTGTAGAATGGACTCGCATGGTAGCTTGTTGTTATCTTCCTGTGTAAAAGGACTCCGATGTCGTTGTTGTTATCTCGTGTGTAGAAGGACTCCCATGTCAGCTTTTGTTTGTTTGTCTACTGTGTAGGAATGGACTCCCCATGGTAGCGTTGTTTGTTATCTCGCTCCTGTGTAGAATGGACTCCCATGGTAGCTTGTTGTTATCTTCCTGTGTAGAAAGGACTCCCCATGGTAGCTTGTTGTTATCTTCCGTGTAGAATGGGACTCCCATGGTAGCTTGTTGTTATCTTCCTGTCTTAGAATGGACTCCCCATGGTAGCTTGTTGTTATCTCTCCTGTGTAGAATGGACTCCCCATAGGTAGATGTTTGTTATCTTCCTGTGTAAGAAGGACTCCGCCATGGTAGCTTGTTTGTTATTTCCTGTGTGAATAAGGACTCCCCATGGTAGCTTGTTGTTATCTTCCTGTGTAGCAAGGACTCCCATGGTAGCTTGTTGTTATCTTCCTGTGTAGAAGGACTCCCATGGTAGCTTGTTGTTATCTTCCTGTGTAGAAATGGACTCCGCCATGGTAGCCTTGTTGTTATCTTCTGTGTAGAAAGGACTCCCATGGTAGTTTGTTGTTATCTTACTGTGTAGAATGGACTCCCCATGGTAGCTTGTTGTTATCTTCCTGTGTAGAATGGACTCCCCATAGTAGATGTTTGTTATCTTCCTGTGTAGAATGGACTCCCCATGGTAGACAGACAGTGACAGGACCACATGTTTAGACAGACAGGGATAGGACCCCGTGTTTAGACAGACAGGGATAGGACCCCATGTTTAGACAGATAGTGATAGGACCTAGTGGTAACAGTGTGTGGGTGGCTGGGGCTCTGCAGACACATCAATGCATGCTGCAATGGGTTGATTTATACCATGTTGTTTTAGGCAACAATATTCATATTTTCTTATTGTGGAATTACTCAAATTGCAAAGACTTGACGTGATTGGACTATACTACATCACCCACCATTTACAGTACAATAGAATATCTGTCTCACCATCTCCCGGTCGGTCCTGCCTTCGCCTGGGAGAAGTGGAATAATAGACATAATAATGTTACTCGCCGTGGGCGCTAACCCCAACACTGTGGGGAAAGGGGGGAAAACTTTGGATGTGACCGCGGAAGGCGTGTAGTAATTGTAAAACTCAGGAAAGAGCTGCAGAAGCAGATTTCTGACATGTAGCGCTGCTTTTCAGCTCTGATCAAAGAGCCCAGCTTTACAGCGGACTGATAACCCAATCAATTCACTCCTTTTGTTTTTCGCTGAATGATGCACGTTTAGCTGTAACCTTCGGGCTAAGAATGACTGAAAGAAAGACAGAAAGGAAAGGGAGAGAGAAACAGGGGGAAAAGGTGGTGAAGGAGAAAGAAGAAAGGGAGGAGGAGAGAAGATGAGAAGGAGGAAGCTACTGTAAAAAAGAAAAGAAATAAGATTCAATAAAGTTGTTGGTGAGTTTGATGGGTCTATATAAAAGCATTAAAAGCTACTGGAGAGGGGATGGGACCCGAACGGGAAGCGATTAGAATATGAAATGTTTTAACGGAGAGAGGAGAGAAAAGAGAGGGTAAAAAGCGGATGAGACGGAAGGGAGATTAAAAGATTACCTGTCTTCTACACGCGTCCTTCAGGAGCCCCTCTACCCATCCCCCTACCACATTCCCCAGCCCACTCCTCATACAGTCAATGAGAGACCGAGAGAAAGAGCGAGAGAGACTATAGAGCCTGAGAGGGAGATATGAGGAGAGAAAACGAAGAGAGAGAAAAAGAGAAGAGGAGGGATAATTAAGGATCATTTGAATACAATCT
>NC_036857.1:4450884-4465344 GCF_002910315.2 Salvelinus sp. IW2-2015 | reverse complement strand
ACAACAACAGGGCCACTGATGGTAATGAGGGTTCTTAGACATCAATCAATCAATGGGTCAGCCGATCAATCAGTCTGTATTTAGTAGGCACAGAGAGTGTCCTCCAGACAGACAGACAGACAGGCTGGCTGGCACACACACACTGCACCTATGGGACACACGGGCAAACTAGCCAATAGGTGAAGGTTACACCATTAACTCAGTTGAAATTAAACGTTACACCAGACTGAAAAAACAGACAATTACCTGTGGAGATACATACATTTCGACATACCAATTAGGATCTGGCTAAAAATACTTGAATAGGTTATAGAACCCATTGCCCTTTATGGTTGTGAGGTTTGGGGTCCGCTCACCAACCAATTAGGCCGATACCCGCTAATTATCAAACTCCAGAAAAGAGCCATTAAATTCTACAACCACCTAAAAGGAAGCGATTCCCAAACCTTTCATTACAAAACCATCACCTACAGAGTGATGAACTTGGAGAAGAGTCCACTAAGAGGGAGGGAGGGATGGAAAGAGCAACAGAGGAGAGAGGGAGACAGAGGGAGGAAGTAGATGAAGAGCAGAAGAGAGAAAGAGATAGAGAGACTGAGAGACAGACGGATGGAGAGACTAAAAGCAGTGGTGTGAAGTACTTAAGTTAAAATACTTTAAAGTACTTAAATCGTTTTTTGTGGTATCTGTACTTTATTATTTATATTTTTGACAATTTTAACTTTTTTACTTTTACATTCCTAATGAAAATAATGTACTTTTTACTCCATACATTTTCCCTGACACCTAAAAGTATTCGTTATATTTAGAATGCTCAAGCAGGACAGAATTATGGCACCTATCAATATAACGCTTTGTCATCCCTACTGCCTCTGATCTGGCGGACTCACGAAACACAAATACTGTGTTTATAAATTATGTCTGAGTGTTGGAGTGTCCCCTTGTCTGTCCCTAATTAAAAATAAGAAGAAGATCGTGCCATCTGGTTTGCTTAATATAATGAATTTGATGTATAGCATTTATTTTGACTTTGTACTTTTTCTCAAGTATGACAATTGAATACTTTTTCTACCATTGTAGTACTTAAGTATATTTAAAACCATATACTTTTAGACTTTTACGCAAGTAGTATTTTACTTCTTAACTTTCACTTTTAGTTGAGTCCTTTTCTGTTAAGGTAACAGATCACTGTACCTGTCATAGCCCATCTGTAAACAGCCCATCTATCTACCTACCTCATCCCCATACTGTATTTATTTATTTATCTTGCTCCTTTGCACCCCAGTATCTCTACTTGCACATTCATCTTCTGCACATCTACCATCTTCTGCACATCAGTGTTTAATTGCTATATTGTAATTACTTCGCCACCATGGCCTATTTATTGCCTTAACTCCCTTATCTTACCTCATTTGCACTCACTGTATATAGAGTTTTTGTTTTCTTTGTTCTACTGTATTATTGACTGTATGTTTTGTTTATTCCATGTGTAACTCTGTGTTGTTGTATGTGTCAAATTGCTATGCTTTATCTTGGCCAGGTCGCAGTTGCAAATGAGAACTTGTTCTCAACAGCCTACCTGGTTAAATAAAGGTGAAATAAAAATAAAAATAAAAGGTACCTTTACCTTTACTACAGTAGGACTTTTGACTACTTTTTCCACCACTGACTAAAAGGGAGTGAGAGAGACAGAGGGAGGGAGAGAGACAGGGGGAGGAGAGAAAGAGACAGGGAGGGAGAGAGAGTGACAGGGAGGAGGGAGAGAGACAGGGAGGGAGGGAGGAGAAGTGACAGGGAGGGAGGGGAGAGAGAGTGACAGGGAGGGAAGGCGGGAGGAGAGAGAGAAGACAGGGAGAACAGGGAGGGAGGGAGACAGGGAGACAGGGAGGGAGACAGGAGAGGGAGGGAGGGAGGGAGGGAGGGAGGGAGGGAGGGAGGGAGGAGAGCTCTGCTGTCACCTTGTGATATGGATCCAATGGTTGTGCAGGGCTGGTCAGTGCAGGACAGACACACAGGGTCATGGAGAACCTATTACGTGCCACTGACAGACAGACACACCAACATCTTTACAAAACCTTTACAATTGTTAACATTCATACATGAATTATATTACTACATTACAAAATATATTTGACAATCTTTCTCATTTCACATTTTCACAAACTTCAAAGTGTTTCCTTTCAAATGGTATCAAGAATATGCATATCCTTGCTTCAGGTCCTGAACTACAGGCAGGTAGATTTGGGTATGTCATTTTAGGTGAAAATTGAAAAAAAAGTGTCCGATCCTTAAGTTAAAACTTTTACTTGGTACTCATCCCGGATCCGGGAGCACCCCCCACAGTAAAAAAGCTGACTAGCATAGCCTAGCATAGCGTCACAATAAATACTAGCATCTAAATATCATTAAATCACAGTCCAAGACACCAGATGAAAGATACAGATCTTGTGAATCCAGCCATCATTTCTGATTTTAAAATGTTTTACAGGGAAGACACAATATGTAAATCTATTAGCTAACCACGTTACAGAAAAGACACAACTTTTTTTCTCCACCATTTTTTTACTCCATCAGTAGCTATCACTAATTCGACTAAATAAAAGATATATATAGCCACTACCAAGAAACAACTTCATAAGATGACAGTCTGATAACATATTTATGGTATAGCATATGTTTTTTTGAAAAATGTGCATATTCAGGTATAAATCACAGTTCTACATTGCAGCTGCAATCTGAAATAGCGTTGGAAGCAGCCGGAATAATTACAGAGACGACGTCAATTACCAAAATACTCATCCTAAAACATTTCTGAAAAATACACAGCCTACAGCAATTGAAGACACAGATCTTGTGAATCCAGACATATTTTCAGATTTTCTAAGTGTTTTACAGCGAAAACACAATATTTCGTTATATTAGCATACCACATGAGCTAACATCACCCCCGCATTGAATCAAGGCAAAAGGGGCGATAACGTTATCGCCACCAAAATATATAAAATTTTTTTCACTAACCTTCTCAGAATTCTTCAGATGACAGTCCTGTAACATCATATTACACAATGCATATAGAGTTTGTTCGAAAATGTGCATATTTAGCATCACAAATCGTGGTTATGCATTGTAATCTGTCAAAACATGGCATGCATTCTGGCCGGCGCCATCTTGGAAAGGCACCTATGTTTACGATTATTTATCGATTAGATTGACTAAAAAAATACAGGTTGGACAGCTAATGAAAGATGCATTGGTTATTAATGCAACCGCTGATTTAGTTTTTAAATATTACGTTACTAGACACTATACATTGTGAGTTACAGCCAGACTAGTGCCGCAAAAAATGGCCGACAACTGCGTTTACATTTTTCCACATAAATACGGAATAAAATCATAAATAACTCTTACTTTTGGACGAGCTTCCATCAGTATCTTGGCAATGTGTCCTTTGTCCAAAAGAATCGTTGCTTTGTTGTAAACGACCTCTTCAACTTCGAACTAGCAGCTAACGATAGCTACACGGCACACACATGTCCAAATCCTCAAACGCAATACAAGGAAATTCCGAAAATTAGCAATATACTCGCATAAACTGATATAAATCGGTTTCAAATAACTTCGTTATGATGTTTCACACCTATATCGAATTAAATCACAGACGGATATATCTTTGATCAATAACGAGAGCTTTTGAGCATGCCATTCTGATGTCCTCCCTTGCGTCCTGGCGAGCGTCCAAAAGAAGGGACATCTCACTCCATGCGTTTTATAACACTGAGAAACACGTAGAGACGCCATTCCACTTCTCATTGGTTACTGACATCCAGGGGAGCGGGTGCAGTTCATTTCGATCCATAGGGCATACACAGAGCTTAAAACTGATCCGAATCAGAGACTATTTTTCAGAGCTTCGCATGTCCTGTCATGATTTTCGCTGTAGAAAGATTCTGGTTCCCACAGACATAATTCAAACGGTTTTAGAAACTAGAGATTGTTTTCTATCCAATAGTAATAATAATATGCATATTGTACGAGCAAGAATTGAGTCGAGGCAGTTTAATTTGGAAATGTAAAAAAAAAAATAATGCTAACAGCTCCCCTATTGACAAAAGGTTTTAAGGT
Organism: Salvelinus sp. IW2-2015; assembly: GCF_002910315.2. Lineage (NCBI taxonomy): Eukaryota > Metazoa > Chordata > Actinopteri > Salmoniformes > Salmonidae > Salvelinus > Salvelinus sp. IW2-2015. Next base: position 4,461,222 of record NC_036857.1, on the reverse strand, counting down.
AAATACCCAGAATGATTATGCTGCAGTGTGAGCTGTATCACATGGTTGATTGTGAAGCTGCAGAGGGTTATGAAGAACGTCCAATTACTTTACATTACAAAATGATATTGACAATCTTTCTCATTTCACATTTTCACAAACTTCAAAGTGTTTCCTTTCAAATGGTATCAAGAATATGCATATCCTTGCTTCAGGTCCTGAACTACAGGCAGGTAGATTTGGGTATGTCATTTTAGGTGAAAATTGAAAAAAGTGTCCGATCCTAAGTTAAGGTAAATACCCAGAATGATTATCTGCAGTGTGAGCTGTATCACATGGTTGATTGTGAAGCTGCAGAGGGGTTATGAAGAACGTCAACAAACTTTCATGTGGATCTGTCCCATGATAGCAGTTTGGAGAGGGAGAGGAGGAGGGAAACAATAAGGCGTGGGATTGAGTTCGATATTCTCTTGGCATCTCTTCTTTAGTCTCTATCTCTGTCTCTCCTCTTTCTCCTGTATCATCCAGACCACCTCTCCAACCGCACCACGCTGCAAAACAGTCTAAAGTCACAAGTAGAGAGGGAGGAGAACACTAAACTAGAAGCCTGTGTAGTACTGAGGACTTACAGCCCTTCTCTAGGCAGGTACTGTAGACCCTCAGTGTGTTCTGTATTGTAGTGCCTCCACCCAGGACCCAGTATTATTCACTTCTCCTGGCTCTGCCCTGGCGGATGGATGGGAATTAAAAGACACTAATATGGAGCGCGTGGACCGCTGACCTTCCACTCAGACTGACTTTACACACGTGGAATGAACCATGGTAAATCAGGTCTCTGCCGAGACACTCAGCACAACACATCATTTCCTCTGAGGCTGTCAGCTGTAACAGCACCCACATTACATACACACACACACACACACACACACACACACACACACCACACACACACACACACACCACACACCACACAACCACACACACACACAACACACCACACACACACCACACACACACACACACACACACACACACACACACACACACACACACACACACACAACACACACACACAGCAGTATGGTAGAGCAGTGTCCAATCCATTAAGATCTTAACTTAACTGGCCCACACACCGACCCTCACCCCAACCAGGAGATCAGGAAGCATTAGGTAGAGGTGTTTCCAAACATGTAACCATTTAACACACACAGACCCTCAACCTAACCAGAGAGATCAGGAAGAGTTAGGTAGAGTGTTTCCAAACGATGTCACCATTTAACACACCCAGGCATACACATCTGGCGCAAACACATACACACACATAGACACACTCTTCTCTCACTTTTACACCCACACTCAAACAACATTCTCACTCTACCTCCCCACTCACACACACTCTAAACCCCACCTCCATCTCCAAAACAGAGCTTGTATTATTGCTGGCCCCAGGGCAGGACACAGTACTAAAGGATGGAGAAAGACTGTCTAAGACTATGGAAATGAGCCTCTACCTCAATATCTCCAATTCATCCAAAAGGTAAGAGAGAGAGAGAGAGGAGTGAGAGAAACAGAAAAGAAAGAGAGAGAGAGAGAGAAAGAGAGAGGAGAGAGAGAGAGAGAGAGAGAGAGAAGAGAGAAGAGGAGAAAGAGAGAGAGAGAGAATCTGTTGTGGCATGGGCAGAAAGAGAATGAAGACACTGCAATGCATTGTTCTTCCCTACACGTTTTTAGGATAAATTAATTAAGAATGAATGAATGAATGAGTGAGTTAAGAAAAGAGGATTTGGGTTCTATTGGTGTTAACATAATTACAATTCCTATTTTTAAATGAAGGAACTGGGGGCCATTGCTCCTCTGCCTCAAATGGGTTTTTATCACCTTCAATTTAGGAATGAAAGCTTTATTTAATTTGTCATCGATTTGCATGAATCTCCCATGACAATTATCACAGTGCCCATCCACTCCCCTCCCCTCCCCTCGCGTCCCCTCGCGTCCCCTCGCCTTGCCCGTGACCGAAACACTAGATCCTGATAAGAAAGAAAAGAGAGAGCGAGAAAGAAGGTCTATCTCCCGTTCTCCATCTCCAGTTTCCACATCTCATCCCTCCATCTTTTACTCTGAGAGGCGTATATGTAGTGTTGGGGAAGGGAAGAGGGGAGCATATAAATCCTAAATCAAAGCACTCAATTATAGGTTTGCAGTAATTATGGAGCCGTTGAATTGAAGTGCTCTCCGGGGAAAGATTAATACATATATGAATGATGCATGGGGGGTGGGATAGATAGGTAAATAAATGAATATGCCACACAGAAATACAATGTAGCCCCGGGGCCCAGGGTGACATAAATACATGTATTAATCGATACGCTCCAAACCTATCCCAACGCAATTAAAAGGATATTGAGTAGCGAAGTGGGGCAACCACTATATGGTTGGGGGATGGAGTGGAGGTAGCAGGCCCTCGTGGCTGAGGAGTTTGACCTTTTGGGCAGGGTTGATACCCCCCTTCCCACACACACATGCACACACACGCACTAAAATATGGAGATACATATAGGTCTAAACTGTCCACCCAGTCTCAACTGTACTTTTGGTATTGTTGTGTATTTAAGCACTCAATGGTGAAAAGTATGCAAACGTTTAGCAACAGATTGTGTTCGAATCTCATCACGGACAGCATTTTAGCTAACTAGCAACTACTTACTACTTTTAGCTACTTTGCAACTACTTAGCATGTTAGCTAACCCTTCACCTAACCCTAACCTTAACCCTTTAACCTAACTCATAAACCTAACCTTAACCTTAACCCTAACTGTAACCCTAATCTTAACCCCTAACCCCTAGCCTAGGTAATGTTAGCCACATAGTTAACGTTTGGTTTATCCACCTAGCCAACGTTAGCCACAAAAAATTGGAATTAACAACATATCATACCTTTTGCAAATTCGTAACATATTGTATGAATTGCAATTCGTAACATATCATACAAATTGTAATTCGGATCATATCATACAAAATGGATGATGGACACCCAAAAAATAGCACATACCTTACGTCTACCCCTGAGTCCAGGTTGAACCCCAGCACCCTTTGTCTCTCATATACTTTACTCTGTCTGATGCTTTTCTTTCTCACACATAACCCACTGGGCACACACTGGTTGAATCCACATTGTTTCCACAACATTTCAATGAAATTACATTAAACCAATGTGGAATAGGCATTGAATTGACGTCTTCTGAAGAAGAAAAACCTGAGTTGTTGACCTCACACAAGCATTTCACATACACATGCACAATCAGACACAGTCATACACACACACTCATGCACGTGAACACGCGAGCATACACACACAATGTACAGTACAGAAACATACAAACATACACACACCTGGAGGGGTTGTCTTACAGCTGCTTTCTCTCTCTCTGACCTCCCTGACACCTGCTTGGCCCACAGTTGGAGGCACGCACACACACACACACACACACACACACAGCCTGGCCTGTGTTTGGAGCGGGGCGGTGGTGCTATCCAGGAGTCGCTACGCTGCTAATCCCAGCTAATGTGCTGTTGACAACAGCCCAATTAAACAGGCCTCCTGCAGAGAGAGACAGATAGGGAGGGTGGGAGGGAGAGGCTAAGGAGGGGCTGAGATGAAACGAAGGGGGTGAGGGGAAAAAATGAGTGGGAGGGAGAGGTAAGGAGCGGTGATTGTGGTGTGTTGAGGCGTGCTGGGCAGAGAGACAGAGAGACAGCATGAAGCTGCAGGGAGCCTCACTACACCCAGCAGGACACACGCTAAGCCTCATCACTTCTGCAAGCAGGCTAGCCATATTACTGTCTGTCAATACTGGCCTGGCGCTAGCCTCATCATTTCTACTAGCAGGCTAGCCATATTACTGTCCGTCAATACTGGCCTGGCGCTAGCCTCATCACTTCTACTAGCAGGCTAGCCATATTACTGTCTGTCAAAACTGGCCTGGCGCTAGCCTCATCACTTCTACTAGCAGGCTAGCCATATTACTGTCTGTCAATACTGGCCTGGCGCTAGCCTCATCACTTCTACTANACTGGCCTGGCGCTAGCCTCATCACTTCTACTAGCAGGCTAGCCATATTACTGTCTGTCAATACTGGCCTGGCGCTAGCCTCATCACTTCTACTAGCAGGCTAGCCATATTACTGTCTGTCAATACTAGCCTGGAVCTAGCCTCATCATTTCTAATAGCAGGCTAGCCATATTACTGTCTGTCAATACTGGCCTGGAGCTGGCCTCATCACTTCTACTAGCAGGCTAGCCATATTACTGCCTGTCAAAACTGGCCTGGCGCTAGCCTCATCACTTCTACTAGCAGGCTAGCCATATTATTGTCTGTCAATACTGGCCTGGCGCTAGCCTCATCATTTCTAATAGCAGGCTAGCTGTATGTCTGTCGGTCTATACTGGCCTAGCACTCGCCTCATCACGTTTACTACAGAACCAGTGCTAGCAGGCTAACGATTTCACTATCTGTCTACTCTGGCCTAGCACCTGCACAGTGTTTCCCAAACTCGGTCCTGGGCATATTTTGTTTTTTGCGCTAGCACTACGAAGCTGATTCAAACAATCAACTCATTATCAAGCTTTGGTTATTTGAATCAGGTGTGTAGTGCTTCCACACTAAACCTAGCGCTAGCAAGCTAAAGATACTAAGCTACTACTATCAGTCTATAAAGTAGCAAATGCTACTACTGTCTGGCCTAGCAACTAGTGCTAGCATTCTCCTACTACTGTCTGGCCTAGCAACTAGTGCTAGCATTCTCCTACGACTGTCTGGCCTAGCAACTAGTGCTAGCATTCTCCTACTACTGTCTGGCCTAGCAAAACTAGTGTAGGCATTCTCCTGCTACTGTCTGGCCTACGATTAGTGCTAGCAATTCCTCTACTACTGTGTGGCCTAGCAACTAGTGCTAGCATTCTCCTACTACTGTCTGGCCTAGCGACTAGTGCAAGCATTCTCCTACTACTGTCTGGCCTAGCGACTAGTGCAAGCATTCTCCTACTACTGTCTGGCCTAGCGATTAGTGCTAGCATTCCTCTACTACTGTCTGGCCTAGCAACTAGTGCTAGCATTCTCCTCCTACTGTCTGGCTAGCGACTAGTGCTAGCATTCTCCTGCTACTGTCTGGCCTAGCGATTAGTGCTAGCATTCTCCTACTACTGTCTGGCCTAGCGATTAGTGCTAGCATTCCTCTACATGTCTGGCCTAGCAACTAGTGCTAGCATTCTCCTACTACTGTCTGGCCTAGAATAGTGCTAGCATTCTCCTGCTACTGTCTGGCCTAGCGATTAGTGCTAGCATTCTCCTACTATTGTCTGGCCTATCTACTAGTGCTAGCATTCTCCTACTACTGTCTGGCCTAGGACTAGTGCAGCATTCTCCTAGTACTGTCTGGCCTAGCGACTAGTGCTAGCATTCTTCTACTACTGTCTGCCTAGCGACTAGTGCTAGCATTCTCCCACTATGTCTGGCCTAGCGACTAGTGCTAGCATTCTCCACTACTGTCTGGCCTAGGATTAGTGCTAGCATCTCCTACTACTGTCTGCTAGCAACTATGCTAGCATTCTCCTACTACTGTCTGGCCTAGCGACTAGTGCTAGCCTTCTCCTACTACTGTCTGTCTAACGATAGTGCTAGCATTCTCCTACTACTGTCTGGCTAGCGACTAGTGCTAGTTTCCTACTATGTCTGGCCTACTAGTCAGTATTCTCTACTTCTGCTAGCAATTAGTGCTAGCATTCTCCTACTACTGTTGGCCTAGCGATATGCTAGCATTTCCTACTACTGGCTGGCCTAGCAACTAGTGCTAGCATTCTCCTACTACTGTCTGGCCTAGCGATAGGGCTAGCATTCTCCCACTACGTTCTGCCTAGCGACTAGTTCCAGCATTCAACCCACTACTGTCTGGCCTAGCGACTAGTGCAAGCATTCTCCTACTACTGTCTGGCCTAGCGACTAGGCTAGCATTCTCTACTACTGTTGGCCTAGAACTAGTGCTAGCATCTCTCTACTACTGTCTGGCCTAGCGACTAGTGCAAGCATTCTCCTACTACTGTCTGGCCTAGCGACTAGTGCAAGCATTCTCACTACTGTCTTGCCTAGCGATTAGTGCTAGCATTCCTTACTACTGTCTGGCGCTAGCAACTAGTGCTAGCATTCTCCTACTACTGTCTGGCCTAGCGACTAGTGCTAGCATTCTCCTGCTACTGTCTGGCTAGCGATTAGTGCTAGCATTCTCCTACTAGTTCTGCCTAGCGATTAGTGCTAGCATTCCTCTACTACTGTCTGCCTAGCAACTAGTGCTAGCATTCTCCTACTACTGTGTGCCTAGCGATTAGTGCAAGCATTATCCTACTACTGTCTGGCCTGCAATTAGTGCTAGCATTCTCCTACTACTGTGGCCTAGCGATTACTGCTAGCATTCTCCTACTACTGTCTGGCCTAGCAACTAGTGCTAGCATTCTCCTACTACTGTCTGGCCTAGTGATAGTGCAAGCATTTCTCTACTACTGTCTGGCCTACTGACTAGTGCAGCATTCTCCTACTACTGTCTGCGCTAGCGACTAGTGCTAGCATTCTCCTACTACTGTCTGCCTAGCACTAGTAGCATCTCCTACTACTGTCTGGCCTAGACTAGTGCAAGCATTCTCCTAGTACTGCTGCCTAGCGACTAGTGCTAGCATTCTTCTACTACTGTCTCGCCTAGCGACTAGTCTAGCATCCACTACTGTCTGGCCTAGCGACTAGTGCTAGCATTCTCCTACTACTGTCTGGCCTAGTGATTAGTGCTAGCATTCTCCTACTACTGTCTGCCTAGCAACTGATGCTAGCATTCTCCTACTACTGTCTGGCCTAGCGACTATGACTAGCCTCTCCTACTACTGTCTGGTCTAACGACTAGTGCTAGCATTCTCCTACTACTGTCTGGCCTAGCGACTAGTGCTAGAATTACCTACTACTGTCTGGCCTAGCGATTAGTGCAAGCATTCTCCTACTACTGTCTGCCTAGCGATTAGTGCTAGCATTCTCCTACTACTGTTGGCTAGCAATACTGCTAGCATTCTCCTACTACTGTCTGGCCTAGCAACTAGTGCTAGCATTCTCCTACTACTGTCTGGCCTAGCGACTAGTGCTAGCATTCTCCCACTACTGTCTGGCTAGCGACTAGTTCAGCATTCCCACTACTGTCTGGCCTAGCGACTAGTGCAAGCATTCTCCTACTACTGTCTGGCCTAGCGACTAGTGCTAGCATTCTCCTACTACTGTCTGGCCTAGCGACTAGTGCTAGCATTCACCCACTACTGTCTGGCTAGCGACTAGTGCAAGCATTCTACTACTACTGTCTGGCCTAGCACTAGTGCTAGCATTCACCTACTACGTTTGGCCTAGCGACTAGTGCAAGCATTCTCCTACTACTATCTGGCCTAGCGACTAGTGCTAGCATTCTCCACTACTGCTGGCCTAGCAACTAGTGCAAAGCATTCTCCTGCTACGTCTGGCCTAGCGACTAGTGCTAGCATTCTCCTTGCTACCGTCGGCCTAGCGGACTAGTGCTAGCATTCTCCTACTACTGTCTGGCCTAGCGACTAGTGCAAGCATTCTCCTTCTACTGTCTGGCCTAGCAACTAGTGCAAGCATTCTCCTACTACTGTCTGGCCTAGCAACTAGTGCTAGCATTATCCTACTAATGTCTGTTCTAGCGACTAGTGCTAGCATTCTCCCACTACTGTCTGGCCTAGCGACTAGTGCAAGCATTCTCCTACTACTGTCTGGCCTAGCAACTAGTGCAAGCATTCTCCTGCTACTGTCTGGCCTAGCAACTAGTGCTAGCATTCTCCTGCTACTGTCTTCCAAACCACTATAGCCTTACAGACTATAGCCTACAATACTGCAACTGTTCATAGCCTAGCTCAGCCTGGCGTTAGCATAAGAAGGAAGCATGTTTGCATCCTATTCCTTACTCCATCTGTGTATGCAGATCAGAAGGAACCCAATTGATTTACACGCACGCGTGCACACACACACACACACACACACACACACACACACACACACACACACAAAACAAACACACACACACACACACACAACCAAACACACGAACCCACACCACACACAACACACACACACACACACACACACAACACACACACAACACACACACCACACACACACACACACACACACACACCACACAACACACCAGCACACAACACACAACACACAACACACACACCACACGCACCAAGTAATAACAAGCAACTCAATCGAGAGCCCAAATCAGGAATATAAATCTGGATGGCAGGGAAATGAGAGCAGGCGGGAGATGGAGAGAACGGGAAGAGAGAGCGAGAGGAGAGGAGAGAGAGAGAGAGAAGAGAGAGAGCAGAGAGAGAGAGAGAAAGAGTGCAGAGAAAGAACGAGAGAAGGGGGGGGGGGGGGGGCAAAGAGAGGACCAAATACGTAAGGGATATGGGAGAATGAAGAATAATGGTATGAGAACAGGACAGTATAAAATCCACAAGAAAAGGGAAGAGAGATCTGAGTGAGAGAGAGCACAGCAAGAATTACATAGAAATGCAATAAAGCAGCGCAGTGTGAAATTCAATCTGCTCTAGAGTTTTGCTTTAATAAAAAATTCATGAAGGGCGGTGGCCGAGAGCTCATAAGAAAATATTGGTGGCATTGTGGGGACCGAGGGAGGGGATGCTCCTTATATGTGTTGTGTGTGTTTGTGTGTGTGTGGTGTGTGTGTGGCGTGCTGTTCAGTTTGTATGTGAGTGTGTGCTGTGTGTGTCTGTCTTGTCTGTCTGTCTGTCTGTCTGTCTTGTCTGTCTTTGTCTGTCGTTGGACAAAGGAGTAAAGGATGGAGGTCGTTTATAATAACAACTGTCACAACATTGGAGCGGAAAGGGCTGTAATACTCTCTGCTCTCTCTCTCTCTCTCTCTCTCTCTCTCTCTCCTCTCTCTCTCTCTCTCTCTCTCTCTTCTCGTCTCTCTCTGTCTCTCTGTCTCTCTCTCTCTCTTCGGCTCTGTCTCTCTCTCTCTCCTCTCTCTGTCTCTCTGCCTCTCTCTCTGCCTCTCTCTCTCTCTCTCTCTCTCTCTCTCTCTCTCTCTCTCTCTCTCTCTCTCTCTCTCTCTCTCCTCTCTCTCTCAATTTCAACTTCAATTCAAAGGGGCTTTATTGGCATGGGAAACAGTGTTACATTTGGCAAGCAAGTAGGTAGTAACTATACAAAGTCAAATAACAATAAAAATGAACAGTAAACATACACAACAGAAGTTTTCAAAACAATAAAGACATTACAAATGTCATACTATATTATGCAGTGTTGTAACAAATGTACAAATGCGTTTAAAGCACACAACGTTAAAATAAATAAAACATAAAAATATGGGTTGTATTTAGCAGTGGTGTTTGTTCTCTCAGCTGGTTGCCCTTTTCTTGTGGCAACAGGTCATCAATCTTGCTCTGTGATGGCACACTGTGGAATTTCACCCAGTAATATGGCGAGTTTATCAAAATTGGATTGTTTTGAATTCTTTGTGGATCTGTTGTAATCTGAGGGAAATATGTCTCTCTAATATGGTCATACATTGGCAGGAGGTTAGGAAAGTGCAGCTCAGTTTCCACCTCATTTTGTGGGCAGTGTGCACATAGCCTGTTTCTCTGAGAGCCATGTCTGCTACGGCGCTTTCTCAATAGCAAGGCTATGCTCACTGAGTCTGTACATGTTCAAAGCTTTCCTTAAGTGGGTCAGTCAGCAGTGGTCAGGTATTCTGCACTGTTACTCTCTGTTTAGTGGGCCAAATAGCATTCTAGTTTGCTCTGTTTTTTTGTTTAATTCTTTCCAATGCTGTCAAAGTAATTATCTTTTTTGTTTCTCATGATTTGGTTGGGTCTAATTTGTGCTGTGGTGTCCTGGGGCTCTGTGGGGTGCTGTTTGTGTTTGCTGAACAGACGCCTAGGACCAGCTTGCTTAGGGGACTCTTCTCCAGGTTCATCTCTCTGTAGCGTATGCTTTGTTATGAAGGTTTGGGAATCGCTTCTTTTAGGTGGGTTGTAGAATTTAACGGCTCTTTTTGGAATTTTGATAATTAGTGGGGTATCGGTCCTAATTCTGCTCTGCATGGCAATTTATTTGTGTGTTCTTACGTTGCTACACGGGGATATTTTTGCAGAATTCTGCCATGCAGAGCTCTCAATTTGGTGTTGTCCATTTTAACGGCTCTTTTCTGGATTTTGTAATAGGGGAGGGGGTGGGGTGGTATCGGCCTAATTCTGCTCTGCATGCATTATTTGGGTTCTACGGTTGTA